>NC_064630.1:197843611-198146641 GCF_023864275.1 Schistocerca cancellata
CGTTACTACTTCAACATCTAACTCCTGCGGGACGAAACACGACGAATCTTGCTCGTGCTCCCCCTTAACATCAACTATTTCTATTAAAGTCTGCCGATTAGGGCCAGAACTTTCTATCATTTCACAAACACTATCTTCCTGTGGGACGAGACGCGGAAAATCCTGCACGCGCTCCCCATAAACGCTTCTCCCACACAGACCCCTATAATCTCTTAGTTCGTCGTATAAGCGACCGAACTGCCTTAACCAGACCTCATTCCTCTCTGCATCCCCTCGCTCGATGACGGACGTTTTATCCGACATCTGATCTTCTCTCAACACTTGTGAATCATTATTAAACTCAATCTCCAGTTCCGCCGTGGGTATTACAGCTGCCACTTTATGATCGATTTCCGGAACACTACTTAAATTGTTCTCACTGACAGCGAATGTATTTTCTACTGCCGTGTATACAGCTGATCTACTACTTGTGGGCGCACTCTTTTCTCTTAACACTGGCACACTCTCCCGCCGTTGATTATTCCATACGGAATTTTCATAACGGCGACACCTGGGTTTTCTCTTGTTATTGGGCCGTCAAAATTTCTCCACGCCCGCTCGGCCCCCCACCGGCGCGGCTAATGGTTTCCCTGTCTCGTCCCAGCAGATACGCTCCCCGGATGCTGCTGAGGCGGCTGATCACACCCTCTGGCGTTATTACTATTCTGTGAAGCCCGTATCACGTTAGTATGATACTGGTTTCTGTCATTCCTGTTATTATTTGCATTGTACCGATTGTTATTACGGTCCGAACCATTATTGTTATTGCTGCAGTATGCATTATTCCCATGGTTATCGTTGTTGTGGTTGCTGTGGTACCCGTTGTTGTTACCACGGCCTCTACCACTGTCACGATTATTGCGCCAATTGTCCTCGTCCTCAACTCTTTCCAGGAAATCATTCACTGTCCTATAATTGCTTCCTACGTAGCGTTTTGTATCATCTGGAAGCTTCTTGTAGAGTTCCCAGACTATTTCGGATTCCGTGCGGCGATCACGCAAATATTCCAACTTGCGGATCCAGCCCTCACAAAACTCCTTCATCGAGCCGCGCGAATTCGCATCGAAAGGCCTCGATACGACAAATTCGCGCCAGACACTTTGCTGTTTTTGCTCTGACCAGTATTCAGCCAGAAACAAATTTTTAAACTCGTCAAAAGTCAGGTTCGTAATGTTGAGGTTTAAGCCCCAACGCTTGGCATCACCAGCCAGCACATCAATAACCGCATTAATTTTTCTCTCATTAGTCCATGATCTGGGTAAAACTCTTTCACAATTTTTAATGAAATCCGTCGCGTGTATACCGCCTTGTTTCAAGGGGTCGAACCGCTCCTCTTTCGTCAACAATTCCGAACTATGTGCACAGATTGGCACATAGCTCTGTTTTTCGTCAAGTTTCTTTTCTAATTCCGACACTCTCGTAATTACTTGGCAAGTGGTTGTCGCAAGCGTTTCCACTTCCCTCTTTTTCTCTTCGCAGGTATTAGCCTGCTCCCTCACTTTAGTGTCTACTTCGGACACTAAAGCCTTTAAAGTTTCCACCTTCTGTTGATCCTCTTTTTTCACTAATTGAATTTGTTCCGTCACCTTATTCTCGATGATCGGAGCAACTGCTTCTCCTACACTTTTCTCGATTCTGCTAATTTCGGAATCAAAACGAGTATTTATGCTCGCAATTTCCGCCTGAACGCCTATCATTTCCTGTTTAAGATTACCGATTTCGGTATTAATTACAACAATATCTTCTTTGATTTTATCAACTTTTGTATTAACAACTCCAACATTGTTGTTAACAACGTTAATAGCTTTGTTCTGATTGTCTAGCATCCGTTCAATTTTTTCAGACTGAGCTTCTTGCTTGGCAGCCTGAGCTTCGTGCTTGGCAGCCCGAGCCTCTTGCTTGACAGCCTGAGCTTCTTGCTTGGCAGCCTGAGCTTCTTGCTTGGCAGCCTGATCTTCTTTCTTGGCAGACAGAGCTTTAATTTCTGCCGATTGACTCTTGATTTCGTTAATCAAAACATTCAATAAATCAGTTAAATTCCCGGAAACTACCGGTTTTACTTCCGTAGCGGCTTCCTCTTTAATTGTCCCCCCGTATTCGTCATCAAGGGATTCACATCTGATTTTCACTTCCGATTCCGAAACATTTTCTAAAGTGTGGAATTCCATTTCTGCTCTTTGTTGCGTTTCAGCGGTCGCGTCTTTCATGCTAGCCGCCTGCCCCTGAACAATGGGTACCGCGGTGCGCGTTTCCCACTGTTCGACCGATTGTTCCGTATCCAATTCTACCAAATTTTGGCAATTGTTGCCTTCACTCATTTTAATAATTTTCAATATAAATGCCAAACCTCAAATATAATTAGGATTACTCCCACTACTTATTCTCGCTGACGTAATGGCCTGTACGTAACCAATACTTTGTTACGAGATTTGCACAATGCAAAATTCGTGTCCAGAACAACCTCAAATCCGAAGATTGTCCTGTCACCAGGTCGCCACGTGTAACCTCCCCCTCACTTACGACCTTAATGACAGTGAAAAATGAAACCGCGTGTACCTAATGGGAGTTTTGGAAAAGCAATCGTCACCGAAGTTAACCTGTCGGTAAAGAGGGAGGAAAGGGTTACATCTAAATGAAAGGAACTGTGCTAATGAAACTGGTGGAAATTAATTTTGAAAAGGGGTAAAGTTAATAAAGAAAGTAAATGTGCAGCCGTTACGTTAACAATTAACTAGCGATAATTAGGTATTTGAGATTTGGGGGAAATCACGGTCGCCAGTCCTAAGGACAATTACTATAGTAACTGAAAAAGAAAGGTTATTACACATATAATTAGCACTAGAAGCGTGGCAACTGAAGGTTGACACGTGTAGTGTGAAAACTGAAAGTTTGTCAGAAGTAATAAATTTCGCTACACCCTGACTTAATTTAGCAAAAGAATTAATAAAACCGGAAAATCGAAAGTTAATTTAGTGACTGAAGTTAATAGTGAGCTTTCTTTCTGAAGCACATCGAAATTCAGTAAAATACGGTTAGTCTTGGACTACCTCAACAATCATTTCAAAAGCTACTTGAATCTACGCAATTTAGAAAGAAGAGATTTAACTTTGAGCCTGAATTAAATGATTCTGAACAATTAACAATAGTAAAATTTAGTACATACCAAGCTGAGCTGCAGTCACAGGTAAGCTAAAATATGGTAACAAAACTCGCACTCTTAATTTGTGCTTGTGTAATCTGAATATTGTAGCCAGCTAACTGAACTTTGAAATTAAAGCAGTGAAATAGAATTAGCTATATTACTTTAGTGCTGGCGTTTAAATTTCAACGACACTCGGGTTCATTTCGGAAAAGGAAGGGACCCTGCTTGGCAATGCAATTGGGACAATGAGCAACAAAGGTTCATGCTAAGTTGCTGTAATTATAGTTACGAAAATGGTACAGTTTGAAAAGCTGAGGTCTGCCATACAGTTCTAAAACTTTACTTGCTTCCAGTCTTCCTTGTTGGTTGATTGAAGGTTTGAAGCCGTCGATCGAGGAGGTGGCGACAGTCACTCATTGTCGGCCGTCGCTGTTGCAGAAGCTGGATGTTGGCGCGCCTTCTTCTCGACACGGTCACCAGGCGAAACGGGCTCTTGACGTGCGCTGGCTAATGCTTCCCGTCCGCGACACCATGTCAAAAACTATCATCGCAAGTCGAGCGCAATTACATGCTGCCAAACCCCGAAAGCGCGGCAACTCGCGGGAGCGTCACACAACACACCTGCTCCACTCGCTACTCCCGCCACACTCCTTCTCTCAGCCCGCGCTCCACGCGGCAGAGTTAACACTACCAAAGATCCTACACACTTTGATTCTTCACACGACTTATCGACGTAATCGTTCGATAGCAGTTTTCCCTAGGCAAGACCCAGCGTAAAAATACAAATAATATTTACGAAACAAACCAATTATACATCGACATAAATGCATAAATATACAAATAGTAAAACAATTACAATATACAAAGAGACAGAAATGTCATATCTTGAGGTAACAAAGCAAGGAAAAAAAATAGTACAATAGATGGAAATAGGAGGATATGCATTTCGGGCGTTACATGCTACCACAAACATATAAAAAATTTAACATATCTTAGTGAAAAATATTAAATGTTTATATAAATTTGTGTTACATTAAATGATCCAGAAATTTTCCCTTAGCAAAACGTAATAAATATTTGAGCCAAGTTTGCTTTGCAATTAATAATGAAGAAGTACCCCTCTCAGTAGTTTGTGTGGATCATCAAACACATAATTATCACTGGCTGCCTTTCCCAGAGCACTGCACAAAAAACTCATATTTAACATTATTTCAGCTATGTCTTTGGTGCCATCTTTTCAACAGGGCTTTTGCCATCCATGTTATCATAACTATTTCAGCTAACCTATTTCAGTTACCCCTTTGGTGTGCTGTTCTTTTAGCAGAGTTTTTGTTGTCCATAGTATTATTATTATTTCATGTCATCTCCAACACTACACATGAAAGGTATAGAGAAAATACTTCAAATTAATGGCTATTCTGTTCTTATCTTTAAACAAAGTATTAACATGAAATATATTTGGCAAAATATAATTTCAGTACAACAAAACATACAAGTAATTGAGAATGCTTTAGTTTCTATTAAATCCTTCAGATACAATTCTCTAACTAATGTGGTTGTCCAGAAATAAGTTTCAGGATAAATTTGTATTTATTCTGCCATAGATTATGTTTCTGTGTTTGAACTGTCATTAATATTGCAAATAAAATAGTGCATACTCTTTGTTATGTTGACATATATAGTACAAAATCTGAAACATCAGAACACATTATTCCTTATACTGTGCCAGCATCCCACTTGTCTGAAACTCAATACAAAAGTTTGAATTACCAACCTCAACAGCTAACCTTATCACTAAATCATCATTTTGTTGCTTTTCATGAGTAACCCTCTATTTATTCTCACTGTACCATCCTCGTCATCACTTACAGTAGAAATAGATACTTATACAAATAGGAAATCATGTGTGATAATAAATGACAGTTTTCAGCCTTTAGGTCTTAAACTACTTCATATTTCATATATCTCCCTTTCGTATCAACAGTGTCCTCATCAAAATTTTCTAGCACCTTCACTTCTTTCAGCGAATCTATGCCCAAAATAACTGACGTTCAAACCTTGCACTGCTACAAATGTTGCTGTTGGTTCATATTTGTATCCCTCTCCTTCGAAAGTAATGAACATTTGCTCTTTAATAGGTTTGATCTTGGCACCTACAGCATTCACAACTCTCACACCATTCACTGGAATAATCAGAAAGCTGACATTTGCATTCAATATTTCCTCATATAGCTTCTGGTATACAGCACATGCTATTAGGGGATCAACATTAAATGCACACATTTTGATTTTAACGATAGGTAATACGGGTTCTTTGGACATTTGCCCAATTTTTTCATTTAGGTCCCCTCTCAGATCTCCAACATCGTTATGTTTGATAAGGTTAATGTTGGTCCTAGGAGGTCTTAACTTCTGAAGGGACTGCATCCGAAGTGCAGTTTAGTTTCCTGTACTCCGTACTTCTTTGATTCATACTTCATTATCCATTTGTCTGTCTTCTTTTCATCCACAATTTTCCTGAATCATCTTCTATCCAGTGAAACTGTCTGCCATTACTTCAGTTCCTATATCCATAACCGCCACCCCTTCCTCTGTAATTTGAAGGGCTTTTAAATTGATTTCATTGATTATTATTTCTCTCTTGGTTTTCCCCACTCATTTGATTATTTTCCTGTGAGCAAATGGATTTTAATGACTCCAATACTTCAGGTAATGTATTCTGTTTTTAATAAAGCTCCCAGATAGGTTTTCTTGCATCCTTCAACTCAGCCTCCTCTTTATTTCAGTTATCATTGTATTGTCATTCAATGGTTGCTTCCATGTCTCATTTAATTCACATAAATGTTCAGGTGCCCCTCCATGTGTTAAGAGATTTATGATGTAGTAAATCTTCGAGCATCTCACATTGATGAGTCTTGGACCAGTAATTCTGCAGGAATTCTCCCTCAAATTGATCATAATTACTTACTTTTTCTTTCTCCTTAACTGCCGCAAGTGAAAGCTTCACTCTCCATTCTGTATATTGCAAACTGAATTTCATCTGCATCTCTAAAATGTAGTGGGAAAATCCCTCTCATTCATCTAATAAATACCCTTAAGTGTGATGTTCCCTTTTGTTTATACTTCTGCAGTATTTTAGTTTGGGTATTCCTGTTATCACTGTTCACTAAAGTAAAATATTATACAACCCCCCACTGTTAAGTTTGTATTGCTAATCTTCCTAACGATCTCTTCAATTTTACTGTCTAGATTGTGTATGCCATCGTGCAACTGCTTAATATCATCTCCAAAATTCTGATTGTCATCTTGTCTCTCCGTTTCCATTGCCCTTTTTAAATTTACTGTCAGACCCTTTTGTCTCTTTCCTAGACCATCAATAACTATATTACATTGTTGTTGCATCTTCTTTACTTCTTTGATCTCTTGATTATAATGTGGCTCTACTTCTTGGATCTTGCCCTCCAATTCAGTTTTAACTTACTCAATATCTTCCTCAGCCTTTCCTTTTGTCTCTTCTCCTATGTTGCACACGTCTTTGCAGAGTTGGTCTGTGTTCTGCTGCAATTTGCCATCCCTGTGCGGTCATTCAGATTTATTTATACATGCAGTGATATCTGTAAATCGCTTAGGGAAAATACCACAATGGAACATTAGTAAAGGACATAACCAGATTTCTTCCCCATCCTTGGTTAGTCAAGGCCTACGTTCAATTTGTAATCACCATGTCGTGTTTTTACGTCTTCACTTCATAAAAAAGAAAACACAATTGTTTCTAACCCCATAACAATTCCAGAAATGTTGGAAGAAAAGTCTGAGTGATTCTGTGTCAGTCTTGAAAAATGTTCTCGAAGGCCATGAACGGACGAATTGCCATACACTGTCATAGATACGTTTTTTCTGATAAAATTATTTATTGTTGAACCTATGAATTACTTCGATGAGAAATATTTCACAGATTAGTGAATAGTGGTAAAGGAGAATTCGTCAGAGATTAAATAAAGAGAATGTCTGTTTATGAAGGAAAAGAAGTGTCGCAGAGCCCTTCTTTCGCGTCCTGCAGCTATTATGGAACATCTTTTATGCTCAAGAATTATGTCGTTTTTGGAAAAGAAATATCTCATCTATAAAAATCAACATGGGTTTCGCAAACAGAGGTCCTGCGAAACTGAGCTAGCTAGCTCTGTTCCTCCATGAGATCCACAGCGCAGTGGGCAACGGCGCTCAGATTGACGCCGTGTTCCTTGATTTCAGTAAGGCATTTGACCCGTACCGCATTGCCGTTTAATGAAAAAAAATACAAGCATACGGAGTATAGGAGCAGACTTGCGATTGGATTCAAGACTCTCTTGCAGATAGAACCCAAATGTCGCTCTTAACGGAACAAAATCGACAGATGTAAAGGTAATATCCGGAGTACCACAGGATATAAATGATCTAGTAGAAAGCGTCGGATACTCTTTAAGGCTATTCGCAGATGATGCAGTTGTCTATGCCAAAGTAGCGACACCAGAAGATAGTAAGAACTTGCAAGGCGACCTGCAGAGAATTGATGAATGGTGCAGGCTCTGGCAGTTGACCCTGAACGTAAATAAATGTAACATATTGCGCATACATAGGAAAATAAGTCCAGTACTGTACAGCTACACTATTGATGACAAACAGCTGGAGACAGCGTCTGCCGTAAAATATCTAGGCGTAACTATACAGAGCGACCTTAAGTGGAATAACCACACAAAACAGATAGTGGGAAAAGCAGATAGCAGGCTCAGATTCATCGGAAGAATCTTAAGAAAATGTAACTCATCCACGAAAGAAGTGGCTTATAAGGCGCTTGTTCGCCCGATTCTTGAGTACTGTTCATCTGTCTGGGATCCCTATCAGGTAGGACTCATACAGGAGATAGAGAAGATCCAACGAAGAACGGCGCGTTTCATCACGGGATCGTTTAGCTCTCGAGAGAGTGTTACGGAGATACTAAAAAAAACTCCACTGGCAGACATTACAAGAGAGGCGTTGTGCATCACGGAGAGATTTACTATTGAAATTTCGGGATAGCGCTTACAGGAGGAGTCGGACAACATGTTACTTCCCCCCACATACATCTCGCGTATTGACCACGAGGAAAAAATTCGAGAAATTAGAGCCAATACAGAGGCTTACCGACAATCATTCTTCCGACGCACTATTCGCGAGAGGAACAGGGTTGGAGGATCGGATAGTGGTACCGAAAGTACCCTCCGCCACACACCATTAGATGGCTTGCGGAGTGTCATGTAGATGTAGATATTCTGAGAGGATCTCAGTGCCAAAGGTGCCCGTATGTCAGCTCGCTTTTCATACAGGCGTCCATGAAGGAAGATCATTTCTGTCCATTTGCTTGCTTTGTGAGAGAGGTACGGGTGCAGATGTTGTGCTGTTTCTATGAATAACGACATTAAGGGGCTAACTGACATTTCTTTTGAAAAGGACACTTCCTCATTGAATCTGTGGCCAGTCTCAGCATACTTGCTGTGGCGCCAAATGTTACTTACTGATGCCAGTGAGTCTTGGCATTAGCGGAAATATCACATATGGTAAGCTTTTATACGGACAACACACATTTTCTTCTTCCCATCAACTTCACTCTCCCATGCTTTTCCAGCCACTACTGTTTGAAGCTTTCACTACTGTCGAAATATTATCTGGTGAGGCAATGTTAATATACTGATTACAACAAAGCAGATGTAAGGTATTTTTTAGTTTTGACACAGTCACTCTTTTAACGATACAGTCATAACCTTATTTTCGATGCCCGATGGCGCTGCATCTCCGGTTGCTAGGAGAGAGACACGGAATGGACGACCCCACAGTCTCTTATTGCAGCTCACTGGCTCTCTTCTTCCGGCTGCGAGGTGTTTACGTTAGCTGAGTATGAGCCTGAAGTGCAACGCCTTCAAGCTCCGAAATACACTGAAGAGCCAACGAAACTGGTACACCTGCCTAATACCGTATGGGGCCCCCGCGACCACGCAAAGTGCCGCAGCACGACGTGGCATGGACTCGAGTAACGTCTGAAGGGTAGCGCTGGAAGGAACTGACGCCATGAATCCTGCAGGGCTGTCCATAAATCCGTAAGAGTACGAGGGGATGGAGATCTCTTCTGAATAGTACGTTGCAAGGCTTCCCAGATAGTTCAATAATGATCATGTCTGGGGAGTTTGGTGGACAGCAGAAGTGTTTAAACTCAGAAGAGTGTTCCTGGAGCCACCCCGTAGAAATTCTGGACGTGTGGAGTGTCGCATCGTCCTGCTGGAATTGCCCAAGCTCGTTGGAATGCACAGTGCACATTATCAGGCATCCCACATCACTCCACCTACACACGCTCCACACCATTACGGAGCCTCCACCAACTTGAACAGTCCCCTACTGACATGCAGGCTCCATGCACTCATGAGGTTCTGTCTATACCCGTAAACGTCCATCCGTTCGATACGATTTGAAACGAGACTCGTCCGACCAGGCAACATGTTTCCAGTCATCAACAGTCCAATGTCGGTGTTGACTGGCCCAGATGAGCCGTAAAGCTTTGTGTCATGTAGTCATCAAGGGCACACGAGTGGGCCTTCAGCTCCGAAAGCCCATATCAATGATGTTTCGTGGAATGTTTCGCACCTGACTCTTGTTGGTGGCCCAGCACTGAAATCTGCAGCAAGTTGCGGAAGGATTGCACTTCAGTCACGTTGAACGATTCTCTTCAGTCGTTGTTGGTCCCGTTCTTGCAGTATCTTTTTCCGACCGCAGCGATGGTGGAGATTTTATGTTTTACCGGATTCCTGATATTCACAGTACACTCGTGAAATGATTATAAGGGAAAATTCCCACTTTATCGCTACCTCGGAGATGCTGCGTCCCATTTCTCGAGCGCCGACTATAACGCGACGTTCAAACTCACTTAAATCTTCATAACCTGTCATTGCAGCAGTAGTAACCGATCTAACAACTGCGCCAGACACTTGTCGTCTTATATAGTGCTGCCGACCGCAGCGCCGTATTCTGCCTGTTTCCACATCTCTGTATTTGAATACGCGTGCCTATACCAGTTTCTTTGGTGCTTCAGTATATATGTCATAATGATCACTACTCTGTCTCTATTACTGTGAAGACCTTACTCTGTTTGAAACAGGTTTTACTGTTTCAACGACCTGTATTCTAGTTTCACATTTTATGACTAAGTGGTTGAGATAATATTGTAATCAGAATGAGATTTTCACTCTGCAGCGGAGTGTGCGCTGATATGAAACTTCCTGGCAGATTAAAACTGTGGGCCGGACCGAGACTCGAACTCGGGAGCTTTGCCTTTCGCGGGCAAGTGCTCTACCAACTGAGCTACCTAAGCACGACCCACGCCCCGTCCTCACAGCTTTACTTCTGCCAGTACCTCGTCTCCTACCTTCCAAACTTAACAGAAGCTCTCCCGCGGACCTTGCAAAACTAGCACTCCTGAAAGAAAGGAAATTGCGGAGACATGGCTTTGCCACAGCCTGGGGGATGTTTCTCATTCTTCAGTTGAGTTTGGAAGGTAGGAGACGAGATACTGGCAGTAGTAAAGCTGTGAGGACGGGCCGTGAGTCGTGCTTGGGTAGCTCAGTTGGTAGAGCACTTGCCCGTGAAAGGCAAAGGTCCCGAGTTCGAGTCTCGGTCCGGCCCACAGTTTTAATCTGCCAGGAAGTTTAATATTGTAATGTCTGTCATATTTTATGGTATTTACGATTGAAGATTGTCGTGTAGGAGACAGGTGCAGCTAGCGCAAAGAGTAGGGAAGGAAACGTACACTTGATTATATGTGTATAATTTTCTGAATTCTGATGTTATGTTTAGTTGACAACGCATGAACACTTGTTCACCTAATGCAGTCTTGTACAGGCGGTGTATAATAAACGTAGCAACACGTCGTGAGTTAACTACACTAAACGCGAAATGCTTACTCAGTGCAAGGCATGAACCATATGAATTTTAGTAGTACTTTAATAAGCTCACAAGTAGGCCCAGGTCTTAATATAAACTATTTTTTTCTCTACTGTAGCATCTGAAGATGGCCATTGTAGGCCGAAAGCGGTTGTGATTATATCATAAAAAGTGATTGTGTCAGAAATAATACCTTATAATACGTCAATCACTGTCTCCACAAACGGAATGTCGTTTTTTCCATAAAGAAGATACGCTGGCTAAACCAGTGAGATCAAACGAGATATTAAGCATTATGGAAAGATGTGATTTTTAATCAGTTAGTATACCACAGACAGAATGGTTTCATGTGCTCTACAGTGCAATGTACTGGTATACACTGGGGTGACAAAGTCATTGGATACCTTCTAATATCGTGTCAGACCTTCTTTTGCCCGGCGTAGAGCAGCCACTCGAGGTGGCATGGGCTCAACCAGTCGTTGGAAGTCCCCTGCAGAAATATTGAGCCATGCTCCATAGTTGCGAAAGTGTTGCCGGTGCAGGATTTCGTGCAGGAACTGACCTCTCGGTTATGTCCCATAAATGTTCGACGGGATTCATTTCGGACAATCTGGGTGGCCAAATCATTCGCTCGAATTCTCCAGAATGTTCTTCAACCAATCTCGAACAATTGTAGCCCGGTGACATGACATCGTTGTTTGGGAACATGAAGTCCAAGAATGGCTGCAAATTGTCTCCAAATACACTACTGGCCATTGAAATTGCTACACCAAAAAGAAATGCAGATGATAAACGGGCATTCATTGGACAAATATATTATACTAGAACTGACATCCGATTACATTTTCACGCAATTTGGGTGCATAGATCCTGAGAAATCAGTACCCAGAACAACCATCTCTGGCCGTAATAACGGCCTTGATACGCCTGGGCATTGAGTCAAACAGAGCTTCGATGGCGTGTACAGGTACAGCTGCTATTGATTTTGACGAGAGCACACGAAAGACACCTGTATCTGGTGAACGCCTTCCATGCGCGTCATTAAAATGATACTTCGTCAACCACGCTTAACACTAACTTTCTTATGAATCAGGTACTCACTACAGAAAAGAAACTACCCATTCGTTAGTCGTTTATAGAATCCAAGGAAACTAGCAAAACCACTTTGAATTTAGGAAATATATAAAACTGTAAAATAGTAGGGGCGCAGCGCACTTTTATTGGAAACCACTCTTGCTAGAGCGTTACGAACAATGGAAGACTGGTACTGGTATCTATGCAGAGCTCTCACAAACTTCATGGCACAGGTTAAGTCTTGGTGCAAAAAACATTTGCGTTTCTGTGTAAGGTGAGAAAATTTTGTTGCTCAAATGTCGAAGCTCTTAGGGTGCATACTAGGGCTATTTGAACACGAGGCGAACTGTGCGAACAGTATACGTCACAGTTTGGGTAGTCTCGGATTCTGCTCGCTCTTTTGTCCGGCCTGCGATCTCGTGACTTTTGCTGGTGCTGTCAAAACGAACTGCCTTGGAGTTTTTAATGGACTGTGGATTTTAACAGTTTAAATAACCATGAAATACGGACTGAACTATCGTTTAGGGTGCAGGTCACGTATAACATGGGTAACTAATAAATAAATAAATAAATAAGTAAATAAAAGACTGCCATTATGATTCTGTCCAATACTCGAACTGTCGCTCGTCCCACAGTCTAGTGACACCTGATGGTTCTAGTCGCGACAAGAATTACAGTCACCTTGTTACGATGTATTTCGGTTGTTCAGTATTTAATACTTGATTAATTGTCTTTATCATTTTATCTGAATGTTACCGTTTTGTTTTGAAACTGATTAAAATCTGGTAACGTTTTTATTTGTTATTATATGTGAAAAAGATTGGATAACTCATTTGCAACCTACTTGATAAATCATTACCGTCGCTCATAAAGAAATAAAATATTGTACTAGGTTCACTCAAGTAATATTTTTTTGGAGAAAAAGCTGTCAAACCAACAAGACAGCATTTGTAAACCAAATCAAATAGAAAACACAAATTTAAAAAAGCTTTCATTTCAATACGTACGGCATAGTTTTCTGCTGCAGAAGCACAAAATCACTTGTGAGTTGCCTAAAAGGCTGAAACTAGTTGCGAATAAATAAAATTAATGTAGCAAACGTGGAAAATGCTACTTTCTTTTAATACATTCATTGCTGTGGTACTCGCTATGAAGAAAAAATTGATGCTACACTCCTGGAAATTGAAGTAAGAACACCGTGAATTCATTGTCCCAGGAAGGGGAAACTTTATTGACACATTCCTGGTGTCAGATACATCACATGATCACACTGACAGAACCACAGGCACATAGACACAGGCAACAGAGCATGCACAATGTCGGCACTAGTACAGTGTATATCCACCTTTCGCAGCAATGCAGGCTGCTATTCTCCCATGGAGACGATCGTAGAGATGCTGGATGTAGTCCTGTGGAACGGCTTGCCATGCCATTTCCACCTGGCGCCTCAGTTGGACCAGCGTTCGTGCTGGACGTGCAGACCGCGTGAGACGACGCTTCATCCAGTCCCAAACATGCTCAATGGGGGACAGATCCGGAGATCTTGCTGGCCAGGGTAGTTGACTTACACCTTCTAGAGCACGTTGGGTGGCACGGGATACATGCGGACGTGCATTGTCCTGTTGGAACAGCAAGTTCCCTTGCCGGTCTAGGAATGGTAGAACGATGGGTTCGATGACGGTTTGGATGTACCGTGCACTATTCAGTGTCCCCTCGGTGGTGTACGGCCAGTGTAGGAGATCGCTCCCCACACCATGATGCCGGGTGTTGGCCCTGTGTGCCTCGGTCGTATGCAGTCCTGATTGTGGCGCTCAAATGCACGGCGCCAAACACGCATACGACCATCATTGGCACCAAGGCAGAAGCGACACTCATCGCTGAAGACGACACGTCTCCATTCGTCCCTCCATTCACGCCTGTCGCGACACCACTGGAGGCGGGCTGCACGATGTTGGGGCGTGAGCGGAAGACGGCCTAACGGTGTGCGGGACCGTAGCCCAGCTTCATGGAGACGGTTGCGAATGGTCCTCGCCGATACCCCAGGAGCAACAGTGTCCCTAATTTGCTGGGAAGTGGCGGTGCGGTCCCCTACGGCACTGCGTAGGATCCTACGGTCTTGGCGTGCATCCGTGCGTCGCTGTGGTCCGGTCCCAGGTCGACGGGCACGTGCACCTTCCGCCGACCACTGGCGACAACATCGATGTACTGTGGAGACCTCACGCCCCACGTGTTGAGCAATTCGGCGGTACGTCCACCCGGCCTCCCGCATGCCCACTATACGCCCTCGCTCAAAGTCCGTCAACTGCACATACGGTTCACGTCCACGCTGTCGCGGCATGCTACCAGTGTTAAAGACTGCGATGGAGCTCCGTATGCCACGGCAAACTGGCTGACACTGACGGCGGCGGTGCACAAATGCTGCGCAGCTAGCGCCATTCGACGGCCAACACCGCGGTTCCTGGTGTGTCCGCTGTGCCGTGCGTGTGATCATTGCTTGTACAGCCCTCTCGCAGTGTCCGGAGCAAGTATGGTGGGTCTGACACACCGGTGTCAATGTGTTCTTTTTTCCATTTCCAGGAGTGTATTTCTCTTAAGTGTTTCACGAAATTGTCAAATTTTGAGCACAGCCATATCTTATTGTTGTGGCTAGTTCGTAGTTTCTTCCGTTTTCCTTGCACTCTTTCGCGTCAGTGAAATATCATGTGATTGTTCGAACAAACTCGATACCGTATCGAACGCTGTGGCGTATCGGGAAATCTCGAGCCCGTTCGAAAGCAAGTGTCGTTTGCCCATACCATTTAGAATAGAGAATAGATAAATAGATGTTCGTATTCTGTTCTGCAGGGTTCATTTGCATAATTTGAAAGTTTAAAAGTTACTACTATAGTTTGGAAGCTAATTTATGCACTATTTTGCATTGTCATGCTAACTGATACCTCAGTCAAGAAAACAGGAGTTTAAACGCAATCTAGAAACATCAAGGCACAGGAGAATAAAACGTAGAAATTTCTAAAACAGCTGTTTGAACCTAATGAGAAGAAGAAAGAATTAATTCCATGAGATCGAAGACTGGGGCAAGAAATTGCTGAAAGCGAGAATAAGGAAAAATATGCATAGACATAAGTTAGTGTTCCGCCCGAAGACAGGTTTTCACATGGTAACGCTCCATGCTCTTCGGTCTTCTGCCATCTTCTTAAGGTCCTCGTAATTTCCCCTTCCCCCCATGTCGTATAGCTTCCTATCTCCTCCTTCCTCCAGTCTCACAAATTAGTCCTACCAAAGCGCCTGTTAGCAAACACTCATTTCTCAACGAACGTACCGTCCAGTTCTGCTCCCTTTCTCTTATAACCTGCAGCAGTCTGATTAGGAGGATGTAAATTACTTAAAATGATATAGCCAATCATAAAGAAATCAAGAATGGGTTCAGTGCCTTAGATGTAAAAGGCGGGATCACGACGATTGTTCCACAGGAAGCACATTTTTTGTGCGTGTAGAAATTGCAATTGGGGCAGTGATGATGAATAGGACTTTAATTAATACTGAAACATTTTGTAGGGCATAACATGCTAACAGGTGGAAGTTCACCAAAAATTTTGTTTACTGCCAGTAAAACTGTTGTGTTTTGCCATGTTGATCTGTATACGCAACCCTGTAACTTTGTTTACTGCCAATGCAACATTTTTTGAATAGTTTAGTATTTTGTTTTGTGTACTAATTTTGTGTTCTGTGACTTGCACGTATAGGGATGTTAACCTCTTCCACACCCTGGGCACGCTCAAACACTCGGCTTGAGATTATATAAAATTATTTTGCACCCTTAAATGCAATGTTGAGTTAAAAGTACATATACAATGTTATACTTTAATAACCGTAAACACGACAGACCTAACCCAAAAAATTAAACAAATTCGGAAAAGAATCCAGGTAAATGTGCCCCGAATCCACTACATAACGCAATTTGCACTTATCAGCGGGACGGTAACACGTTGACTGCCGCACACTTAAGCGTCTTCTTACGGGACGCGGAAATGCACCTGGACGAGAACCTGGTGATGTCACAGCGTGGAATTGCACGCTCCGGTACACTGCGATGCCTGGTCTCTGGTGATTTTTTCAAATTGCAGAGTAAGTTGTATGAATATAAGTTGCTTCAAGGGATCAGCAAATTGAAGATCTCTCGAAACGCGTCGTGCCGGCCGCGGTGGTCTCGCGGTTCTAGGCGCTCAGTCCGGAACCGCGCGACTGCTACGGTCGCAGGTTCGAATCCTGCCTCGGGCATGGATGTGTGTGATGTCCTTAGGTTAGTTAGGTTTAAGTAGTTCTAAGTTCTAGGGGACTGATGACCTAAGATGTTAAGTCCCATAGTGCTCAGAGCCATTTGAACCATTTTTGAACCTACTTCTTTTCTTCGCCTTTTGGTTCCTAAAAGATTCTGTGTCTCACTTATGACTTAATAGAAGTTGTTACCTGCAATAGTCGATATTATTTACACACATCAAAAAAGTTTTGCATCACCCCGGTTCCCAGACTCCTGAAGATAGACGTTGACTGTGGATATTGTATCACAGAGACAGTCCCTTTGACTGTTCAGAGATGTCACTAAACCCGCCCAAAGATGTGAACAACCATGCATGAGTAGCGCCTATTAGACGGAGGGGATCCGACAGCCAATCAGTTCCAGTCAGCCGGCCGCGGTGGTCTCGCTGTTCTAGGCGCTCAGTCTGGAACCGCGCGACTGCTACGGTCGCAGGTTCGAATCCTGCCTCGGGCATGGATGTGTGTGATGTCCTTAGGCTAGTTTGGTTTCAGTAGTTCTAAGTTCTAGGGGACTGATGACCACAGATGTTAAGTCCCATAGTGCTCAGAGCCATTTAGTTCCAGTCATTCCACCAGGAAGGAGGTACACGCCTCGTGTTGTCTGTAGTTCAACCATGCCTAGACGGTCAATACCACGGTTGGATCGCGTCCGCATTGTTACTGTGTACCAGGAAGGGCTCTTAATAATGGAAGCGTCCAGGCGTCTCGCAGTGAACCAAAGCGATGTTGTTCGGGCATGGAGGAGATACAAAGAAACATGCCTCGCTCAGGCCGCCTAAGGGCTACTACTGCCTACATATTATGGCTCGGAGGAACCCTTACAGCAACGCCACCATGTTGAATTATGCATTTCGTGCATCCGCATGACGTCGTGTTACGACTCAAACTGTGCGCAATAGGTTGCATGATACGCAACTTCACTCCGGACGTCCATGGCGAGCTCTATCTTTGCAACCACGACAGCATGCAGTACGGTACAAATGGATCCTACAACATGCCGAATGGACCGCTCAGGATTGGCATCACGTTTTCTTCACCGATGAGTGTCGCATATGCTTTCAACCAGACAGTCGTCGGAGACGTGTTTGGAGGCAACTCGTTTAGGCTGAACGCCTTAGACACACTGTCTACTGCTGTAGAAGCTTATCGCTTACGTAGATGTAATCCACATATTATAAGGTATCACACCAAAGAGTTTCAAAAGAAAAAGAAAAAAAACGTGTTGGAACTTAACTCATTTTTCTAAAGCGTTACATAGTGACCAATTCACCCTACCTAAACAGGTATTGTAGCCAGTACCATCGCAACAGGATCCCATGTTTGTTTTTCTGATTTCCGAGCACATTTTCGAGGCGTCTTCATGCCCTATTATCAGAACGAATACCGAACGGCTGCAGCAGACCGTTTCCAATCCGACGTTTGTAATAGGCCAACAATAACATAACAGAGACGGTTTCAAATAATTTAACTTAATTATTTTATGTTCCATTGGGCCCACAGCATAGTATACGTCAGTGTAAGATATGAATGGTCCAAAACTATCTGCAATAAGGTAATATATTTTTAATATTTTACACGACAGGCCTATTTCGACTTATTGCTGTTATCAAATGACTTGCTAAAATAACGTTGGTAAAATTATCTATAGGTAAATCGGGGCTGTTTTATGCTTACATTTGCATTGGTAACTTACGTCTAGTTGGAAGTGATGTGCATATTGCACCTATATAATTTTTTTCTGTCGTGTCTTGGTAAGTATAATACCTTTTGTAGGTGCAGAACGTAAAAATATGCTTTTTTGTCAGATATTTTGGCAGTTAAATTTGGACAGCTTTTTACTACGATGCGACATGTTTACAAAGTATAAACAACTTATCACAGATGATGTTACATTTCGTTGTTCTTAACATTTCTTTAAATTTTATATATGGTCTGTGCAAGTTTTGTTTACCATATGACTCTTTTTATATTCTATTATGTCAATAAAGTTCTCGAGATAGTATTTATGTTTAAAATCTGTGGGTTCATTTACAATTTCGTGTGAATATTTCCTTGTATGAATATGAATTTATAGTTCTTCGAAAATGTTCATAGTAATTCCTTTCGGTACTTTGTGAACCATTTCTAAGACCCCGTTTACATGGGGCTCCAAAAAACCAATTTCCCAATACTGCTTCTGGGTGATCATGTACACATTTCAAAATCGATTCTGGAAATCCGCTTCTAGTTGCTGGTTTTCCAATTCCTCGATCGATTTTCGCTCCCACCGCTTTTGGTAAGTGCTTGGGCTGTCAGGTTTCGTCTTGTTTCTAAAACGTTTCAGGTAGTATGGACAGAGTGGCTTTTCGTGCAGTGAAGGATGAGTAGAAATATTAGATTGAAGCTGTTTACAACCCGTCTAATTGAAGAGAAACAACGATTGTGCTGACTCAGCTGTTTTCTAGGCGCCGTATTTAACTGGGCTAACTAATTCGCTTCAGACCTTAACATGCAAACACGACAACGAAAAACGGTTTTCGAAATTCGGTTTTCGCCTTTCGGAAGATGTGTCGCCTGTAAACGTAATGTAAGGCAAGTTTCAGTTTTCTCAGCATTGTGGTGTTGAGCTTTCATATGTAAATAGAAGCTTGACGGACTACTATCACTGTTTCTAATGTACTCTTTAAATCTGGTGTTAAAATATCGCCCGGTTTGGCAAGTGTAGAAATCATTGAAAACGTCACAGGTGATTTGCGAATACTGAAGAATGGGATACAACTATGAAGTTAAAAAAAGAAGGGAGGTGGCAGTACAGCATAGACTGTACATAACACAGATGGAGCATGAAGTCATTTTGCTGAAACCGAATCACGTGACTCGATCCAGGAAACCGAGTATGTCATTACGCAATTATAGTGCACAATTTATGACATTTTTGTTACAAATCAAACGTTGTTCTTTTTGCTAGAAGCAGAAGTAAAGACTTTCACGTATGCTCAGATATGTCTTGTTTTGTATCCTGCAGATTAGGTAAACTGACGAAAATTTCAGTGGTGAAAGAGAACTAATACAAAATACTTGCTGAAATATTTCCATAAGTGAGAGTTCAAATGTATGTCGATCCTTAGATGTAAAACACGATGAAAGACTAAGATTTTAAAATGACACAACGTTAATATCTAACTCACAACAGGAATTTTTACAATATTTTATAACGTATTAAGTCCATTGCTTTAGTATCTGTATTGGATTAAGCAAAAGTCATAAAATTATACACGCTTATTATGGGAAAAACGGACATAATGGATATAAACGGATTTCATATCTCATAAAAATGTAGTGAAACGTTTCATACATGTTGTTCACGAGTCGTTAGAAAACTAATACTGCTTGCCAAACCGAGAGAAATATAGGGCATGACATGCTGCCGTAAGGGGACGAGACCGCTGATAGTGTGTGACTCGGATATCGAAGGGTTTGCAACTTGGAAGACAATGTGAAACACAGGAAGGAAGAGAAAGAAAGGACACCGAGAAAAGTGAGGCAAATCTAAAGTGAAATGACGGAAATAAAACCATTACAATAAAATCAAACAGTGCAACAATAATTCTGTGGCTTGGTTCTAAAAGGGCCAATGTCAGTATTTGTCAAAACTGGTTTTATTGATGTACGCCATATAGTTTCAAATGCTATTCGTAATGTTAAAACGGCCAATACCTAAGCACATAGGATCAGAGATACTGGGGTTTTAATATGTAAGCCCCAAAGTGTTTTATCAAGTTTTCAGTCAGCGTAAACGGGCCAGTCTTGATATTGGTCCTCTCTCTTATTTTACAGTTGTTGTAAGAAGGCCAATGTCGACATTGGCCTTTTTTGCTGACAAGACGGTTTCAACAATTGAAACAGTGCTGTGACAATGGACTTAAATCTGGCGGGAATAAACAATAATAAGAGTTGTTCCTTTAACAATTCTCCTAACCATTCAGCGCATTGTTAGTGAGGAGTCTATAGACAGTCTTGATGAGCACAAACATCATGTTTCACAGAGGCGATAAGCAAGAGCTTGGGGAACAAATTGCACCTGAAATGTCACCGCTGAAGTAGTCACTTTGCCTTGAAGGTAAGTTACTAAAATAAACGGGAGCATTTATACCTCATTTTTCCAACACAAGACTTTAAATTCATTGGTGTCTCAACTTAATGCCTATCTGAAATATTATCAACCGCCTATTAAATTTATTTCATTTTTATTTTCTTTACGGTCATTCCAGTACCAGTACAGAAGGAAATGCATGTTCGTCATTATTGGCAGACGTAATTTCAAGTTCTGATGAAGTATCTGAAGATTCTGATGAATATGTTCCAAGTGATGGTGAAAGTAGTGATGAAAGCAATGACGGAGGGAATATAGCTTTACGAAAGACAGTTTAAAGATCTTCAAGGACTGAAGAAATTGATCTAATTCAACAGCAGCCTGGCAGTGAAACAACAAAGTTCAGTGGAAGGAGGAGGAAGAAATGTGGTCTACAGGATTCATTCAGAAAAAGAAAGCGAAATGAAAATTTATGGGAGAAAAATCGGAGGAAAGAATTGAAAACTGCAGGAAAGGAATATGTGACGTCGAAAGGAAAAGTTATACTGCTAAAATTCTGAAATCATCGAGCAAGTCATCAAATTACTGAGAATAAATAAATGACGTTGAGAGAGATAAAATGTTCATAGAATATTGTAAGTTGTCCCCAGAGACACAAAATCAGTTCATAGTTAATCATGTGCCTGAGGAAAAGAAACATGTGGAGCGTTTAAGTAACAAACCTGAAGGAATTGCAAGCAGGCAAAAATATTCTAGAAAGTACTTTCTTTACAGTCCTTCTCTGCAGACTAAGATAGAAGAATGTTAGAATTTTCTTTAACACGAAAGAAAGTAAGAATAATTGTGGAGAAAAGACGGGGCTGTGAAGGAGGAGTGTGTCCTGCAGACGGAGGTGGTAAACATTCTAATCATGCGAAAGTTCCATCTGACGACATTGATTTAATAAAGAAACACATTAACATGTTTCCTTCCTACGAAAGCCATTATTCTTGATCTCATTCTTCTAAAAAATATTTATCTCCAGACTTGAGTTTATCAGCAATGTACCGGCTGTATCAAGAATTTTTCCGAACCAAAGGTATGAAGCCAAGAAGTGAAGCGTGTTATCGAAGAGTTTTTGTGACCTATTTCAGTCTTAGCTTCCACAAACCGAAGACTGACACTTGTGCAAAATGTGGCAAATACGTCATGTTACTCAAGAATTATACTAATGATGCTGAACGTTGTCAGGTTGAAGTGGACCGACAGCAGCATTTGGATTTAGCCGAGGCTGCTTACGATCAGAAAGAGAGATAAAAAAAAGAAAGCTGAGCATAATTCCAATTTAATCACCCTGGCCTTTGATTTACAGAAATGTCTACCCACTCCTTTTGTACGCTGTGGTGTGGCATTTTACGAAAGACAACTTTGGACCTTAAACTTGACCGTCTATGTAAAGAGACATAAAGAATGTTCTCCAGTATGTTACATTTGGAATGAAACAGTGGCAGGAAGAGGTGGCCAAGAAATAGCTTCCTGTCTATACGATTATTTGATGAAACTGGCCGATGAAAATGTTGAGGTACACCTGTACAGCGATTCGCGAACCGGACAAAACAGAAATATTTTCATTGCCATCATGTTTCTGAGAGTAGTGGGAGAATTCATGATTCAGGGAAGACGTTTGGAAATTAACCACAAGTTTATTGAAGTTGGACATACTCACTTGGAAGCTGACTCAGTTCACGCAGCCATTGAGAAGACAAAGACAACAACTGTTGAAGTAGAACTACCAAGAGACTGGGCCAAATTAATACGCATGGTTCCCCGGAAGCCACCCATAACTGCTATAGAGCTTGAACAAAAGCACTTCTACAGCTTTAAAGGGTTTTTGAGAAGTCATTATCTGCACAAGAAAATTAACATAGAAGGGAATCCTATTGTTTGGAACAAGATAAAACGGATGAAGTATCACTCAGGTTCTCCAGGAATTGTCTCCTACAAACACAGTTACTTCTCAGAAGAACCATTCAAAGTGATAGATCTGAACAGAAGCCGCGCGGGATTAGCCGAACGGTCTTCGGCGCTGCAGTCATGGACTGTGTGGCTGGTCCCGTCGGAGGTTCGAGTCCTTCCTTGGGCATGGGTGTGTGTATGTTTGTCCTTAGGATAATTTAGGTTAAGTAGTGCGTAAGCTTAGGGACTGATGGCCTTAGCAGTTAAGTCCCATAAGATTTCACACACATTTCAACATTTTTTTCTGAACAGAAAGACGCTTGTCTATGCCAAAACTTGCACCTATTTCGGATGCCATCATACCCATTTCATAAAATAAATTAAAGGACTTAAGGGATCTCCTTCCATACATCAGTGTAAGCAGTCGTCCATTCTACAGGGTGGTCATAATGTCAGTATAAATTTGAAAACTGAATAAATCACGGAATAATGTAGATAGAGAGGTACAAATTGACACACATGCTTGGAATGACATGGGGTTTTATTAGAACAAAAAAAATACAAACGTTCAAAAATTGTCCGACAGATGGCGCTTCATCTGATCAGAATAGCAATAACTAGCATAACAAAGTAAGACAAAGCAAAGATGATGTTCTTTACAGGAAATGCTCAATATGTCCACCATCATTCCTCAACAATAGCTGTAGTCGAGGAATAACGTCGTGGACAGCACTGTAAAGCATGTCCGGAGTTATGGTGAGGCACTGGCGTCGCATATTGTCTTTTAGCATCCCTAGAGATGTCGGTCGATTACGATACACTTGCGTCTTCAGGTAACCCCAAAGCCAATAATCGCACGGACTGAGGTCTGGGGACCTGGGAGGCCAAGCATGACGAAAGTGGCGGCTGAGCACACGATCATCACCGAACGACGCGCGCAAGAGATCTTTCACGCGTCTAGCAATATTGTTTTTTTTTTTTGTTCTAATAAAACCCCATGTCATTCCAAGCATGAGTCAATTTTTACCTCTCTATCTACATTATTCCGTGGTTTATTAAGTTTCCAAATTTATACTGATTTTTAATCACCCGGTACATGCAGTTCATCAATCACCTGAGAGCCAATACACAGTCAGGTGGCTGTTTAGTCCCCCTTAAACATCCCAACAACCACCACAGTCAGGTGAAAGATATGAACAGATATTTTACGAAGGGGAGAATAACGATGGTGATGATGACGGAAACGAGTGATATATTTTTTCTCTCCCCTTTTACAGTATCAACCATAGTGTATGCAAATTATTTGTCTGATATTAAGAAATGTGAATAAACAGTTTCCCCCCTGATTACTTGACCAAACAGTGTTTTCATGATTCACGGCGATAAAATGTGGTTTTTGGAACATGTAACAGTAGCTATCAGTTATTAAATTCTTGAGAAATGAATAAAGTGATTTAATTAATGAGCACAAGGAAATATTTACCTTAAAAATACGTGTTTCTGGTTATTCCGTGTACCTCATCCGATGTCCAAAGGGCCAATGTCAAATAATTTAAGATAGTTCATGATGATGAAAAGGGCCAAAGTCCTCTTTAATTTTGAAGTTGAAAATTCTAGAAATTTATTATTTAAAAATAAGCATTAGTTAAGTTGATTCACTATAATGATAGTGCCGGCCGAAGTGGCCGTGCGGTTAAAGGCGCTGCAGTCTGGAACCACAAGACCGCTACGGTCGCAGGTTTGAATCCTGCCTCCGGCATGGATGTTTGTGATGTCCTTAGGTTAGTTAGGTTTAACTAGTTCTAAGTTCTAGGGGACTAATGACCTCAGCAGTTGAGTCCCATAGTGCTCAGAGCCATTTATAATGATAGTAAAAAATAGCCCCACGTATGTTATTAATAGTTGTCAGAAAATGACTGAAAATATCAGAAGCTTATAACTTAAAACTAAGATTCTTGACATTGGCCCTTGTAGAACCAAGCCACAGATTATTCATGTATACAAAGAAAATATTGGTTGAATTGTTCCACTTACGAATAAAATGAGATTCCTTTAAAATTTTGATTACGATCGGATCGATTAGTACTCACGTAAACAACGCAAGCTGGCATTTTGATGAAACAACTACGTCTCCGAACAATCAAAGCACCGAGCACTGTCGAAACCGGGCACGGGCACATCAGAATGACGTCACGAGGAAGTGTCACCGCGATGAGCTATGGGGGTATGAATGCGGCTAACCTAATGTTTTGGGCTAGTTAAGTTGGTGGACATCGGCTTCAAGTTTGTGACGTAACGACACCTCCCTTCTTTTTTTTACGTCGATGGATAAAACCCGTCGGCTTTGAAAACGACGTCACAAATTATGATAGAAGATACATGCAAAGACATATACGGATGTTGAGAAGCAACGAGATTTAGTGCAGAAAAAACAGATCGTGGACATATATTACGCATATCCATATTTCGGAAGTATATAGTTCTTCACCTTGAGGTATTTTTACGGCCATAAAGTTCCCCAGATCTGTTCCCGTTAGAACGCATGTGAGACCAGCTCGGACGTCAATTTCGTGCCAATTGTAGTAGCCGGGATGTAAAGGACAAGGTATAGTACTACTAGGCCTGTTTGCCTCAGGAGACGATGCAACGGCTTTATGACACCATTCCCAACCGAAACAGTGGACGTCTAGGCAAGAGAGGGTGCAACATCACAGTGATAAGTGGGGTCGTTCTGCCAACTCCATTACACATTTAAGTCAATACTGTGATCAATGAAATAGCCTCATATACCGATTCAGCCTGTGAAATTTCGTTTAGTTTCTTCCTCCGCTTCTGGATGATTTTTTGTCAGGCAGTGTAATGTAGAAGTTTTGTGTTGCTTTCATTAATTTTCTGACAGTTAATCGCAGTTGTAGGAATTTGTAGGTACAAAGGGCGTTCAAAAAGTTTTGCACAGTCGTCTCTATTTTTTTTTATTTTTTGCAGGAGAAAAACAAAAATTGTTGTGAACATACTTGGAACATTTAGCTATAAGTTGGTGTATAAAAGAAGTTTCTTTTATGTACAGGTGAGCCATAATGGACCGTGAAATAGACGGCAGCTTGCGACAACGGTCGATGATGAAGTTATTCTTCAAGACCGGCGATGACTCTGCCACATCAATTCACAGGAAGTTGCTGCCTGTTTATGGGAAGGACACAGGGGTTCGCACCAGTATCCAGCGGTGGTTGCAGAAAATAAAAGAAGGTGATTTCTCTTTACTGGACAATACACGATGAGGTAAACCATTGACGGCAGTGAACGATGTGAATAAGGAGACCATTGATCAAATCATCCAAACTGACAGATATGTGGCAACACAACAGCTTTTTGAAATGACTCGTTGTCATTGGGTAGTGTGGTATTACTACTACAGTCACTAGGGTCAAAGATATCTGTGCACGTTGGGAAAATCAAGAAAATGGGTTCCTCATCCTCCCTACAGTCCGGACTTGACTCCGTCTGATTTTCACCTCTTTGGTCGTCTGAAGGCCCACCTACGCGGTAAAACATTTGATAGTGAGAAAGACCTTATTTCCTGTGTCAAGCGATGGTGTAAAAGTCAATCCCCAGAATTTTACCAAAGTGCATTTACATCATGGAAAGAAACTTGGGCCAGATGCGTCGCTGCTGATGGAGGCTACATTGAGTAGGCTCAATGTATAGCTAAATGTTCCAAGTAAGTTCACAAAAAAATTTCATTCTCCTCTTGCAAAAAATAAAAAAAATAGAGACGACTGTGCAAAACTTTTTGAACGCCTTTGTACAAGAAGATCAGGTGGATTTCTGGTCGTTGCAATGGCGCAATCTGAATGTGTGATGCAGTGGTGTCTTTTGGAGACGAGGCTCAGGAACAGATTTTACTCCTCGCTCTCCACTGGGGTGATAGAGACATGTTCCACGAAGTATGACATAAAAATACATTTGAATCTAAGAAGTGCTTGTAGGAGGCACAGTGGTGATACGTGGTTGCGCGACGTACTTTTGATAACGAAATACTTAAAGTCACTTTATGTAAACTCATGTGAAGAAAGAGCTACCATCAAATCTTCGTCCGGCCATTCACATTTAGCCTTCCTAAGGTTTTAGTAAACAGATACAGACGTATGCTCATATTTTTCTTTTAAAAGAACATAGCCGATTGCTTTCCTATCCTTGCCCTAACTGAGCTCAAGCTTCGTCTCTACTGATCTCGTCATCGACGGAACAAGAAACCTCAATCGTCGTTCACGTTTCGAGTTTGTTGTCAACAAAAAAATGACACTACCCCTTAGTCTGCCTTAGTATCGGGAAATAAAGATTTGCTTATAATAACAATTGAAAGATCCAATAAATAATTCAAATGGTTTTAAATTAAAATAATAAAAATGGTTCAAATGGCTCTGAGCACTATGCGACTTAACTTCGAAGGTCGCCTAGAACATAGAACTAATTAAACCTAACTAACCTAAGGACATCACACACATCCATGCCCGAGGCAGGATTCGAACTTGCGACCGTAGCGGTCGCTCGGTTCCAGACTGTAGCGCCTAGAACCGCACGGCCACTCCGGCCGGTTTAAAATAGTATTTGCGCGATAATCCGTTAAAGAATTTCTTAACAGACAGTATACAGGATGAAGAAGAAATGCCTCATGTGGAGGTCGGTAAGCGATTCCTCAACCCACTTCAAGACAAAAGTGTATCTAGCAAACCCTTACCCAGCCAATAATTGCGATTTAAAAATTGAGGCTCTGGCTACGCTCTAACAGCGTGCAGCGTGACCGAGAACAGCTAGCATGAACTCTACACTGTGTTGGAGCTGTCCCATTAGCTCAGTAAAACGAGACAATGCCCTGAAGAACGGATATGCACTCTCGCCAATTTTCGAGTCGTGTTCGCGTCTAATAATTTTTTTTTAAAATTTAAAGCAGCAAAGTGTATCCAAGTTACGCATCCACAATGCGGCATCTCATTTATATATTTCTGTTACTGTTAATTTTATTTAAAGATTAAGACATAACATAAACATAAATGACTACTTCGTTTCGTCCCTGACACAAATAAATCCAACAGAATATAACAGTGGATACAGTAACATCGTCTGTATCCAATGTGGTACAAAAAACACAATAGGTGGGCTGTATTAGATTGCACATTATGCTGTGCTCGATAACTTTACTCTTTACTTCTGACGTCCAGGTTATCTTCACAGAACAAGGTTCACGTTAGAGAAGACGTTCAAAGCGACCACCTTGCATTTGGAAACACTTCGCCACTCGTTGGAACATACTTTGCTGGATCCTAGCAACACACGTGCATCCACCATTGCTTAAGCGGCATGTACACGAGCTATTAGCTCATTTACATCCAAGGGTGTAGTATTACACACTTGTTTCTTTAAGTGTCTCCACAGATAAAAAAACGTAGCGGATTAAAGTCCAGGGAACGTGGAGGCCAGAACGTTGGACCTCCACGACCAATCCGTTTCCCTGAAATGCTTCGTTTATATGGTTACGTAAATTCATTCCAAAGTGTGGCGTGCACCATCATGCTGAAACCATGGCTGTCGCTAAACACCAAGTGAAACGTTTTGCAATGCTTTAGGCAAAGTATTGCAAAGAAACGTATGATGTAGGGATACATTCAACTTCTCCGGGAATAGGTTAGGGTCCGAAGGCACTGCTCCCATGATGCAGCCCACAGGTTTATGCCAAAGCGTGCCTGAAAGCCACGTTCATGGGTGACCTGTGGGTTGTGTTCCGATGGATAATGGCTATTGTGGAAGTTGAAAAAACTTCATGAGTGAAGCTAGATTCGCCAGTCCATATTACGTTGTTTATAAAATATTCGTTGTCTTTCACTTGATGCAAAAACCGTACTCATCGAATACGGTCATCTGGTCGCTGGTGTTGAGGTGACGGGTAATGATATGGATGCAGTTCTTCATGGTGGAACACTTCAACAACCATTCTGTCAGGTATCTGGAACTGCCTTGCCACATCCCGGGTATTTCGTCGCGTTGACTGGCGAACGGTTTCAAGAATCGCGTCCTCTATTAGTAGAGCACGTCTAGTCCTTGGCGACCTCTGCCCATTACTTGAGGACGAAGATTATCGGTTTCCCGAAGGCGTTGCTCCAGGCGATGAAAAGCGTTCTTATCGGGATGACGCCTTTAAGGGTATCATGCAGAATATGCACGAGCAGCAGCAGTAGCAGCAGCTTGGTTATTGAATGCACCCAGCACCAAAGGCATATTGTATTCGTTGTTTGTGTACTCCAGAGGAAAGCCGCGCTACATGAGCCGGACAGGGCTAGTTGCGGTTTTGCACTGCACGGTTAGGAGACACTTGTATACTGTTTAATGGATCACGCAGCCATATGATAGGCTATTGCCCTGCTTATAAACGTCGAGAACTAGGGAACGGATGTCTAAGAAATAAAAAGGGAACTTTTCAAGGATTCGAACCGTAGGTCCATGATGGATGTGGGTTTGATGTCCCAGCAGTCGACATTTTCATTTTTGTTTCACATTTTTTTTATTTTATTTAATTTTTTTTTATTTCGGGCATCCATTCACTCCTATAGCCGGTCGTAGCTCTCGCTAAATTATACCTTCATCCGCTAGCTTCCATAAGCTTTATTCAAGTTTTCTTAAGTACGTAAGTTCTTCTTCTTTAAATTAACGAAAAACCTCAATCTCCCCTCGAAGCCAAAACTACTTCTTCTTAAGGGCATGTTATTATTTTAAGTCGTGGCATTTTTAGAAGAATTAAACTAATGTTCTGAATGTATCTGAAACAAGAGAAGTAAGCTACACTTCTACATAAATTTTAAACTTCTTTTGGAAAGTAATTGATTGCTGTTTTCCTTTTTAAATATCGTTTTTGTTTTTGCTAAAGGGTTTATGAATGGACTATATTTTTCCTTTTTCCAGAAGCTTCTGACACTTTCGTCCCTTTCTCGGTTCAAAAAATGGCTCTGAGCACTTTGGGACTCAACATCTTAGGTCATAAGTCCCCTAGAACTTAGAACCACTTAAACCTAACTAACCTAAGGACATCACACACACCCATGCCCGAGGCAGGATTCGAACCTGCGACCGTAGCAGTCCCGCGGTTCCGGACTGCAGCGCCAGAACCGCTAGACCACCGCGGCCGGCCTTTTCTCGGTGCAAGCACAGTTTGAATCAGATGCAGATTCACCTCCATCGTTGATGATATTGTTTATATAGGAATATAATG
Organism: Schistocerca cancellata; assembly: GCF_023864275.1. Taxonomy (NCBI): domain Eukaryota; kingdom Metazoa; phylum Arthropoda; class Insecta; order Orthoptera; family Acrididae; genus Schistocerca; species Schistocerca cancellata. The sequence continues at coordinate 197,873,396 of NC_064630.1, forward strand.
GACCATATTTTCGTAATGGACCATATTTTTTTATTTTTCCCATTTCTTGGTGAAAATACAGTTTGAATTCAGTTGCAGATTCACCTCCATTTTTGATGATGTAGTTTAAATAGGAATATTATGGACCATATTTTTAATTTTTCCAGTTGCTTCTGACAATTTTACCCCTTTCTTGGTCCAAGCACAGTTTGAATTCAGTTGCAAATTCCCCTCCATCGTTGATGATGTAGTTCATATAGGAATATATAAGCCACATGACTGTTCTCGTCTTTGAAGCCGGGAACGTTTTGAAATCCGTGTACAATGTCTTCTTGGTGTTAATTTCAGCCGTTGTTGTCATCAATAGCATTGCACATTTAAATTTAATCCACTTCCATAAGTCTAGGATTCGTGAACAGCCTACTGTTCGGTGCAGTGCTGCGTAGGTCAAGCCACAATGTTTCCAGTTAGAGTTTCCCGTGAGTCTCAAATGGTGTCACAGTGATACTGTGGGAAACAGATCGTTTAAGAACATGTAAGCGACCGAACGCAGCGTTGAACTTACTGTGTATAGTGGCATCCGAAAAGTTAGACCACACTAGCTTCCAGTTAAGATCTTTGTTTTATTTGGCTGACTGTTGTGTGGACTGTTTCATTCTGTAGCCCTCCCATAATCTTTTCATTTGAGAGTATTTCTAGAATTCCCATCGAAATTTTAAGAGTGCGAGTAATATACGTGAGTGCCCATCGTTGAATTCTACTTATTGTGGCAATTCCCCATGCTGCCCACAATAAATCCGACTGACGTGCTGGTTGTTTCAAATTTTTTAGCAATGAAGACTGTACATTTTTTCTCGCAGTCTATTAACCCTAATCCGCCCTCATTTGACGGTGTTGTTACCACATTTTAGAAGGAGCCAAGATACTAATTTGTTCATGTTTAGCCAAAATACCAATTCGTCGCTCTATGGGTATTATTTGAGCTGTACACCACATGTTAGAAAGAGCCATCATACCAATTCGTTCTAGTTCTTCCTCAGTTTAGAGCCGAGTGCCTCCATCCCGTCACATTCTGTGAAGGGATGCGGCATGAGTTGTGAGGTTTTGTTCAACTACAGGAGTCGGGCTTCGTGGTTGTTTATTGTTGCTGCTACTCCTTGCTTATAAGGAGTCAATCGTCCCAGTGTCTTGATGCTGTGTGATTACAATTTTTAAATCGTCGGCATAAGCGTTAACGGCAAACCTTTGTGTACCAACATGTATTCCAAAGGTTTGGTCGGTGGTTGAGCTGATCACTGGTTCCAAGGAAATTATAAATATTATTATGGATAGCGGGCAACCCTGCAGGACTGAGAGCTGAAATGAGAATTCACCCGTGACTTGGCCCTTAACTTATAATTTGGAGACCATTGGATTCGGGTGTGGTAGTAGCAGATCTATTGTGACCTGTGAGAAGTTATAGTGTTGCAACACATTCGTTAGATACTGATGATGACTTTGTCAAAGGATTGTTCTAGTTGAATGTTCAACAATCCTATCGTTTCGTTTTGGTACATCCATGAGAAGAAGGTCGTGCTGTCAGGGAGCAAAGTTCGTCAATGAACTTCCTTTCGGGAACACTATACGTTTGACCAGGCCCGATTATCTCTGGAAGAGTTTCTTTTAATCTTGCGGCTATTATGCGCACCATTGTTTTTGAGGCGGTATATAAGAAAGTTATTGGCCTAAAATCAGTTATTATTCTTGGTTTGGAAGTTTTTAATACAAAGATTGTAATTCCTGGTTCATTTGCTGAATATATTTGACCCACTCTTTACTTCTCTTTTATGAGCTCTTTGAATTCCGCTTTGATAACTGACCAGACAAAACTTTGTTAAATTTATACGGTTTGCCATCAACGCCCAGACTCCATTCGTGGTAAGTACTTTATGATATCTTCAATTTCTTCTTCGGATATGGGCTCTATCAACATAGAGGCAATTTGCTTGGTGAGGGAAGTCGTGCAGTTTGGTAGCAAACTAGCTGCCTTGCTAGGATCGTATGGCTGTTCTCTGAACAGTCTCCGGAGATTGTCTTTAAAGTCTTCCATACTAGCGGTATCGATCCCGTCGGAAGACGTTAGATTTCCGATAAATCTCTGTCCGCGCCGTTTCCTTTCTCGACCGAGGTGGCAGATGCTCAATTGTTCGTCTGTAATGCATCGCTTATCTTTGTGAGTTATTATTTTGCCTTTGAGTTTCTTCAGTTCGCTAAATAGGTCTTCTACGTTGTCCACTTTTTTTTTGGAGTTCTCGAACAATAATTATATAGAATTCAATGATTTCTTTCTAGTGCCACTGTTGCTATAAGCTACGTTTCTGAAGAGTTTAAGAATTCCAGCTTTCTCCATTTTATCTCACCATTCAAGAACACTACCAGAGAACCGCTTCCGATGAACCCATGTTCGATAACATTTGCAAAATTCTGTTTTTTCCCGCTTAACATTAAGCAAATTGCGGTATAACTTCCAGTACGCTTTTTCCATTAGGTTGCTCCGGGATAAATCTTTTATTTTATATTTTAACAACAAGTGAATGGTGGTCCGAAAAGCTGACAGGTATTACTTCGTAGTCCTGTAAGTCTGTTCTTTTTGTGGTATAAAATCTATCCAGCCTCGAGGCTGACAGTGGAGATACACACATATAGCGGGATCGCGTGATGCCTAGTCGATCTAGCACGTCTGACAGCTGCAGTCCTCCAGCTATGCTGTGTAAGGGGCTACAATGGGGGCTTCATCCTGTTGTGTCTGTCGATTTTACAACACAATTAAAATCTCCCACCCCATTTTTATGTCACCCTTTTCGTGTCTCATAAAGTACGGGATAGTTTCACTAAAGAACTTTCGTCTATCATTTCTGTTATTTGTTCCTGGAGGGGCACAAAGGTTTAATATTGTTATTGTTTGATGTGGTTGTGATAACGCGTCCGTCCGGCTGCTTTTCTGTCAGAACGACTCCGCTTAAAATGCAACAACTTCTAGCGCTGGAGCCGACATTGTTGCACACATTGTATTGCTGTTGCAGGTTCATCTCTTCGCAAGCTACTTCCTGAAGGAGGGCGCAAATATCTACGTCATTGGTTTTTTAAAGAAATTCCCTAGAATCCTCGTTTTTTTTCATTTATTACTCCGCAGATATTTAGCGTGAGTAGAGTAAGCATCCTCCTATTTCAGTGCAAGCTAGTTGTCAGTTTTCATGTCTCTTCATATTTCCTTATTCAATTACCTTGTCCGGATTCATTTGCAGTAGGTTCGCTTTCCATTTCTCTTCTCTCGTCGTTGTGATATTCCCTTTCTGCATCTCTCTTACTTTTCAGCCGTGCCGCATTTGGCTTTCATCTTGAGATTTTGTAGCCTTCTGACTGCTAATTCTTCTCTCCTCTGCCTTAATTGTGTGCTTCGCAGGTTGTGTGTTGATACCGAAAGCTGTTTCCGTATAAACTTCTACGTCACTTACCTGTTTACATGCTCCAGTCGGAGCTGTTGTGGTTTCAGTCAGCTGTTCTCGTGTTGTTGCCTGGGGTGTTGTTTCCTACACTGGTTGGTGTTCACTTTCTTGCTATGAACGGCTCAAGGGGCTCACCAAGTATAATTATCGGGATTGAAGAACATCTGTGTCCACGTGAGTTTCCAACCCAGTCTCCGGTGCACTCTGTATTGCTACAGCGTTAGCGGACTTCTGTTTTTTGGACTCTGTACCGATTTTTCTTCAGAGTCTCCTTCAGAGCTCATGCTGCCCTTTTATAATGGCCGTTTCTTGTTATTTTGATCTGGATGAGAACAAGACGGACTTTCATTTTCCGTGCCTGTTTCGTTTTCTCGCTGTTGAAGTGGAATATCATTTACTCTGTAGCTGTTTTTATGAACAATAGCTGCAGACTGATCTTTATCAGTTTGATCTTTTTGATCATTGTCTGATTGCCTGCGTGCTTCATTTGTTGCTGGTCTCCTATTCAAGGGCGTGAATTCCTATTAGACTAAGGTAGGAGATCGATCAGTGGATTCCATGTGAGTATTCTCGGTGTTGCCTGTCGCAGTACTTGAAGAAATCAGTTATTGTGCCTCCAATCTGTCCGCTGTTGCAAATTATTTCGTTGAATAAGTACGCGCTGTAGGCAGTTCTTTCGAAGATGTCCCGGTTCATTTCATATGTGACATGCGGGAGTTAGCCCAACATACATTACGTGTGCCTTGCAACCACCTGGAAGAATGTGGGACGGGATATCGGACGTAACAAATATTTGTACTGATCTAACCCCGTTGTAGCAATGAATGTTGTATCTATTAGACCCCGTTTGGAATTCGATGCTTTTTACCTGTCCATAATTAGAAAGTACCTGTACTTGTTGTCTAGCTCTGGGGAAAGATTCAGCACCCTGACAGTTTTCAGTTCGCTGTTCGCGTTGCTTATATCGACGGTAGTAACAGACTCGTCATAATGACGGAATTCCAATGTGCCCTTGGTTCTCAGTAACATTCTTTCTGACATAGCAGAACTATGCAGTTTAACAAAAACACAGTATTTCTCATTATTAATTTGCTTGAACTCAGCATTGTCACCAGAAATATCGAAATTTTCATGCATCCAGTCATGGATTTCCAAAGCTGTAGGTTGCACATGACGTACAATCTTGTTAAAGGCGACCCTCAAAGTATTTTTCCTGGTCGAACCCATGAACTTCATTTACAGGTACGAAGCGAAACCTCCGCTTCACGAACGATGCACAAAGATGATGAACAAGAAGTATTACTACTTACAAATTCGGTGGCTGTCCAAAGAAGGCAGTAACCACTTGCCGTAAACTTATTTACGTAACCAGCCAGCTACAATACGGAGCGCCGCACCGTGCGTCCAGCAGCGGGCTGAGCACTCGGTCGTGACTCTACGGCTATTCTGTGAGCCACAACGGCAGTGCGGGGTGATACACGTTCCTCTGTGCATTCCGATGCGCTGCACGATGTGACAGTGTTGCCGGCGCCTCGATTTCATGCATTTTTCAAAGAACACCCGATCTGACTTTGGTAGAAAACCCTTTTGTCTTGGCCGGCCGGAGTGACCGAGCGGTTCTAGGCGCTACAGTCTGGAACCGCGCGACCGCTACTGTCGCAGGTTCGAATCCTGCCTCGGGCATGGATGTGTGTGATGTCCTTAGGTTAGTTAGGTTTAAGTAGTTCTAAGTTCTAGGGGACTGATGACCTCAGTAGTTAAGTCCCATAGTGCTCAGAGCCATTTGAAGCTTTTGTCTTGAATTTGGATGAGGAATCGCATGCCGTCTTCCAAGTGCAGCATTTTTTCTTCACCCTGAATGTAGGTAACTGTGTGTATATATGAATGTTTCTGTAGTGGCATATCTTCATTGAGTTCGATTTATAAGCAAAGGATGAGGGGGCGCAAGTATAAGAAGTTAAGTGGTCAACTTAGGCTACATCCAGGGCACATGGAAGATGCTGTAACTCAGTAACAAATCGATTCTTTCTGCATCATAACGAATAATCGTGCATAATTTTCATCGCACAACTGATTCATTTTGTGGCAACTGTCGGTGTGTATTAGATTATTCGAAAAGCAAGCTACGATGACGACTACCGACCTCGTTGCAGTGTTCCTGACAATCTGTGTTTAGTTGGGAACAGTGCGCAAGTTTTGGCAGTTCTTCATAAAAACGCACCACTCATGAACGGCCAAATGTGGGTTATCAATGTGACAAGTGTTCACTTACAAGTCTGAGGTGCGCCTGGACGAAGAACTGACTAAGTACTTCGAAGAATTGCGCGAGTGGTCAATCCATGATTTCAAATTACGAAGTCAGTAACCATCAAAGGTAACTGGGGAACTAGTGGGAATGTATGTTGCAGTAATTAAAAATAACTCACTTCCCCGACAATGTATCACGGAGTGAATTGAACTGTCACCAGCTAATTCTCGTTTGTGGTATACGATAAGTGATCCAAACCTATTACCAGATTCTCAACAGTTAAGGTACTTAAGTACGCAGTGCAGTGGTACGAAGTGAACAGCAGATACTGATTAAAACTGCAGGATGATCCTATAAAGATCCATTTTCAATAACACTGAAAATAAGTATATGATCTTATCACTCTCTATTCTCTCAGGAACGGAAGTTTGAAGTTACGCACCCGTAAATAAAGTGTAGCTCTTGTCGACGACCTAGTCATTAAAGACGGCGGATAAGCATCGATGGATAAGTAAATCGGAAAATTCCGGCATTCGCCTTAATCGACTGAGCAAAAGCACGGGGTACTTAATAGGATACTCGGACGAGGCTCTGAATTCGGCTCCTACCGTGTCCAGGTTTGACTATTGCACCATTTCACACGACAATGCCCTTTGAGGTAACTCTGGCAGGATGTGTTCAGTGATTGTGACATCCCCTGTTCTCAAATCCGGCAACGTTAACGGACTTTCTGGAATGAAACTGCTCTTTATAAAACCTCGCAAGAAGAAACAACAGTCATAGTAGTTGGCGAACGGGGTGACTATGTGAAAATTTTGTCTTTGCCTGAAACATGACCAAAATGCGCATCTGACACATGTTGATGTAAGCAGTAGTAGCAGTAGTAGTAGTTTCACTCATTTGTGGACCACTTTTGCCAGGAAACTGTACATATCCTGAAACTTCAGTTTAAGAACAGAGAACATTATTCATACATGCAGGCATCTACATAGTTACAGGTGTAATTCTACAAGTATGGGATAATCGGTCATGTAGTTAGAGCAGAAAGCATTCTGTTCTTTGTCTGATGTAATTTAGGCAAACCAGAGAAAACCTAAGCCAGGATTTCCGGATGGATTCAAATGGTTCAAATGGCTCTGAGCACTATGGGACTCAACTGCTGAGGTCATTAGTCCCCTAGAACTTAGAACTAGTTAAACCTAACTAACCTAAGGACATCACAAACATCCATGCCCGAGGCAGGATTCGAACCTGCGACCATAGCGGTCTTGCGGTTCCAGACTGCAGCGCCTTTAACCGCACGGCCACTTCGGCCGGCTTCCGGATGGAGGCTGAAGCCTCCATCCCTATGAATACATGCAGGTACGAAGCCTTCGTACATGCAGGCGTCTACATAATTACAGGTGTAGTTCTACAAGTATGGGATAGTCGGCCGTGGAGTTATAGCAGGAATCATCCTGTTCTTTGTCTGGTGTAATTTAGGCACACCACGGGAAACCTAATTCCGGATTCCCGGATGGAGACTGAAGCCTCCATCCTTCCGAATACAGGGCTAGTATGCTACAAAAAAAAAACTACGCAACCTTTTTTGCTTTATCCCTGTTATACAATACTGTTTTGTGCTGTTGCGGCCACATGTAGTAAGCGTTGCTTCATGCAGTGGAGAATGGCAAAACAGAGGCAGCCGGCGATCGCGGCATTGCGAAGTAGGCGCGGCACAGATAGCCTTGCTGACAGTTGCAGTCTACCAACCAGCTGACACAAGGACGCACACAGACCGAGCGCCGAGCGAAGCCTGGAGAGTGCTGAGTAAGGGAAGTCAGGCCAGCACGCTAAGTTACGCTGCAATATACTGCGGGAGTAATAATAAGAAGCTGCCACCGAGGGTAAAGAACGTCCTCCTGCCGGATATAAATAGTGGAGCGCAGGCAGTAACAGACAGAAGCCATTAGGAAGCAGTTCGAGTCTGAGGACGGACGTGGTCCGTGTCCGAATGTTCAATCTTCGTGGGTGACGATTCCGGAAGTCTGTTCTAGCTTGCGGGAGTCATCCGTTCGCCGCCAGATGTCAACTTCAGCTCTGGGGGTCGGCCCGAGTCCGGTCGGCACCATGGCTGACTAACTACAGCGAGAACTTCCAGCAGGTCCGGCCGCAGCGCGGTCTTGGGCACGGGCGCCGCCGGGAACTGACGCCCGGACTCCACGGCAACCCGGCCCCACGGCGCGTGGTCCGTCCATGACGGGAGCTCGCGGACACCGCGACTGACGGCTTCCCAGCCGCCGGTGTAGCAAGCGGCGGCAGCTGACCTCACGGCGACGCGGCTCCGTGGGGGTGCCATACTGGGCTCCCGAGCGACGACGAGTTCATCTCATCCACAGGGCATCCTGGCTTCAGCGGAGCACTGGTGGCGCGCGTTGCGCGCATCGTCGGAGAATCTACACAGCAGCAGCCAGGCGGAAGTATCCGCAGGGCTGGGCAGCGACGACGAGGGGGAAATAGTAAAGAAAGCTCAATAAATAATTGTAAAACTCCATGCCGTCTCAGTCTTTGGCGCAGCCACTGTGTCTGCTGCTAACAAGTACTGCAGAAGTCGTAACAAGTAGTAAACGGCCATAACAAGTATTGCAGAAGTCGTAACAAGTGGCCATCTGACATAACAGTGCATACATTTTTGCAAAGAAATTATTCAGTATGTAAAAAACGTACTGCTTGACAACTCATTCTGCTCCATAGAATAATTTCTGTATCTGTAATAATCTGGTGTGTGTGTGTGTGTGTGTGTGTGTGTGTGACTAAACAGGCAGACAGACAGAAACTGAAAATAGTTTAGTATAAATCGCTGCATGGAAAGAAAGAGAGAGAGAGAGAGAGAGAGAGAGAGAGAGAGAGTAAATTAGCTTAATGCAAATGTGTAAACGGTCAAAATGTTGCCACATTTTTCACTGAGAATGTGTGTTATCCTATGTGCCAGGTAAGATCAGAACCACTCGTGCGTTAGCTACGCTTCTAATTCCCGATGAATTTAGTTTTACAAGAATATAAGGACAACAGTACGAGGGGATCTGTAACGTGTCAAAATTTATTTTGAACAGTTTTGTGTCGTTACGTGAATAATTTGGTTGTTTCAATCTATTATGACAGCAGCAAAATTCGTAAAGCAGATAACGGGTGTAAAAATGATTTATTTCTTGTAATTATGGCTCAGGTATTGTTTTGTGGGAAGAAGCAGTTAGTCACTATCGTGGAGCCAAAGAGCACGTGAGCTTGAGCCGGTAAGACGACTGCTGTTTTACTGCATGTGGATCGAGACACGCGTACGTGTGTCGCTATCGATACTTTGCTAGGAGGTTTCGGTATCGATTATCAAGACACTTGGATATTTTCCGGAAATTTTGTCTTAAAGTTTTCGGAAGCTTACAGTGAGTGGATTTAGATCTTTAAATGCAAAATTAGATAATGCACTAATGATACTAGGGCACAATTAGTGGAACTGTTTGATAAATTATATTTGAAAGTAGATCCTCGTAATTTTGTTTTGTGCTTGATCTGTGGTCAAGCGATCTTTGAATCTTTTAGTGTGAAGAATGGTATTTGTGTGCCGCAAGTATGACCGTAAATGAAAATATTAATGCCTGACGAGGTCCGGTTTTGTTCCCCGTGATAGTGTGTTGCACACGCCAAAGGTTTTGGGCGCTGCGTATAGTTTGGAGATTTTGGAATAAGCACTCTCCAAGGTAGCTGAGTGTTAGTTATTTGTGGAGGATAGCGTCACTACGAGGTAGTACCCGCTAGGGTAGCCGAGAGCGCTAACGCGCTGCTTCCTGGACTCGGGTAGGCGCGCCGGCCCCGGATCGAATCCGCCCGGCGGATTAACGACGAGGGCCGGTGTGCCGGCCAGCCTGGATGTGGTTTTAAGGCGGTTTTCCACATCCCGCTAGGTCAATACCGCGCTGGTCACCACGTTCCGTCTCAGTTACACGCGTCTCAGACATCTTAAACACGTCCGCACTATTTCCCGATTTACACTAGACGCAGACAGCTGGGGTACACTGATTCCGTCCTGGGGGGGTGTCGGCAGGGAGGGCATCCGGCCACCCCTTACAATTAACCATGCCAAATCCGTACTTAACCCGACTCTGCGCCCAATGCGGGATGAAGGCGGTAGCAAAAGCAAAAGCAAAAGTGTTACTATGAGGTAGTAGCTTGTCCTATACTGTGCAGTATTTAATAATCGAGCGTCGTTCTCGAGTTTCTCTTGATCGTAGCATGAAGTAAAGGAACGAACGGTCAGAAAGCTAACTGTGACAAACAGCACATTTAGCCCGCACTCATTGTTAGTGACGCAGTTGTAGAGATTCCCTTGCCCAAACTGCCAGCTCAGCTTTTTTTCTAGAAGTATATGATGAGTCACATTCAATTAGATTTATAGTGGGTACGCGAGAAGCCAACACGTGCAATGGTTGAGTTTTTGAGAATCTGATTTTACGTTGAGCTTGAAAGTGGTGGTGGCGCGCAGGTTTAATGTTTTTTTCTTCTTTCCTTCTTTTTTTATTGCTGTCTCCTTCAGTGTAGAGATTAGATTTGTGGCCACCCGCTCACTTCAACGTTTGTCTATTTGGAGGTCTAATTCACTTTAAAGAGCTAAAATAAACTCTGATTCGTTAAAATTACAACCAAGTCCGCGTATTATCATTTCATCCACTATTCTGAGTAAAGGGATAGAGAATAATCCAAGTTTGAACTTTGAAAAGGGAAGTAAAAAAAATTAAAAATAAAGGTTGAAAGTTTATTGATCTGACTTACAACAAGTAGAGTAAGCACGCTCAAGTCAGCGACATAATACAACTAAATGAATGACGAGTCTTTAAAAAGAAAGCAGAGAAGTATTTCAGCAAAGTTTAGCGACGCAGAATTAATTATTTAGGTAATTTCTTGAGAGGTAACACCGGAGTCACACTTAAAAAATGTTTTAGTTGACAATCGTAAACCAATACGCAAATATCTACTTATGAAACAATTTTAATTCTAATTTAGTACAGAAGACTATATTTAAACTTTATTAACAGAGGTATTGCGAATCAATGGATGTAAGTAACTTGTTTATTTCCAAAGTAAGAAATACATCTTTGGCCTGAAGCGTCAACAGCTTTATAAAAATAATTAAATGAAGAACTTTTTTACACATTTTTGAATGCATACGTGCTATAATTAAAGAATTGAGATTAATTAACTGAAATAATTTAATGTCAATTGTAATGTTGTTATCTGAGTAACGAGTTAAGAGGTGTCAGTATTACGTGTTAGAGTACGACTGTCAAGTATAATTTTCATTAATCGTAATTTGTAACGTACACTGGTCTGTTTTGTGCTGATGATCTCTAAAATATTTATGAGCTTAACTTACAAAGATCCTTGGGATCGTTATAATATTATAGCGTTGGAAAGCTCTTTTACCAATTCGATCAGATACCCGTGTGCTGATTGTTTTCAGAACTGCTCATACAATTTTTCCAAGAACCTGTACTCTTCTGAGAGATTAGATTGAGAACTATTGCGCCTCACCACGAATCATTAGCAATTTATTGAATCTTTATTTTTTTTATATTTTTATTTCCTCTTGTACTAAGTTTGTGGTGACGCCTGAACGTTTAATAGGAGGGCTACATACTCGCAGGCGGCATTTCCGTCACAGTGCAACTCTGGAAAGTAAGTTACACATGTTTATGGCAGGAGAAATAACTTTTATTGGTCACTGCATAACACTTCAAGTTAACATACATACGTGACTCTATACTTCAACACAGTAATCAAAACAACGTAAATAACGGTCGGAACGCTGTACCAGTCGTTCATCTCATCGACGACTGAAATGCACTCCTCGGTCACGGAACCATTCGAGAACCACTGTATGAACATACTCGTCGTCGGTAAATGTGCGACTGAGCAAATAAGTTCGTCGATTGACAGCACGCTGTCGCCTATTCTCGATGCCCATGGTTTCCCTTACGATCAGCATACCTACATCTGCGCACTTTGGTCAAATTGATGGTACCATTTCACCACGGCGTTGCATTTGGTCCGTATACTGCCAGAATTTCACGGTGAATGTGTGGGCAATTTAGACGTTTTGCCCACAAGGATTGGATTGTCCCAAGTACTTCAACTTTAGGCTACATTTCCAGCTCCCGCGCCGTTTCACTACCACATTATAACGCTCCTGTCATCCCCATCGCAGCAGAAATTCAGTGAACCGAGAACATGGAAATTATTCTGACAATACGCCACTCTTGTTGCGCAATGGAAATTTGGAAATTTGTGGTAAGATCCTATCGGACCAACCTACTGAGGCCATCGGCCCCTAAGTTTACACACTGCTTAATCTAACTTAACTTACTTATGCTAAGGAAAACACACACACACCCATGCCCGAGAGAGGACTCGCACCTCCGACGAGAAGAGCCGCGCGAACCGTGACAAGGCGCCTGAGACCGCGCGACCACCCCGGTTGCGCAATGATCTTAGCGTGGGACAAAATGTGTAACTTACGTTTTGACGTCCCCTCGTATCAAAAGACTTCGACAGACTTTTGTAAATTCTATAATGGCTGAGTATATACTTGTACCACTACGGAACTCAAACTATGACACAGCAGGCCGGAGTGGCCGTGCGGCTCTAGGCGCTGCAGTCTGGAGCTGGGCGACCGCTACGGTCGCAGGTTCGAATCCTGCCTCGGACATGGATGTGTGTGATGTCCTTAGATTAGTTTTAAGTACTTCTAAGTTCTAGGGGACTGATGACCTCAGAAGTTAAGTCCCATAGTGCTCAGAGCCATTTGAACCAGACAAACTATGACGCACTTAGAAGACTGTATTATTCAACAATTTATTTTTCATAATTCATTCAATCAATTTTGAGAATTTTCTGTGCTCTCCATTTCCTGTCATTAGGAGTGCCCCAACTTCTGCATGTTTTATACAGTACTGAATGTTCCCTGATGTGAAAGGCTCATTTATGATGTTTATTAAGGTGCATTGCATGTCCTAGATTCATTGTTTCAACACACAGGTTGAACTTCATCTACACCTCCTGACTTTCGTCTTTTGTACTTAGTATAGAGATATTGTCTTTATGTTCTGAGTATATGTGCTTCACAGTGTGGGCGGCCCATTTTACCGAGAAATGAGATGTTCCACTTCTGTGTTGCATCGTGTTGTGACATTAAACACTTGTAGCAAAAGATACAAATTAACTGCAGCAGTTTTCTGCACGAAGAAAAATGAGGCAAAAACACGGCGCTAAACTTTCACGTCTTCGACAATCGACATACACAGAGGCGACAAGTCATGGGATGACGATATGCACATTTACAGACGGCTGTAGTACCGCGTGGACGAGGCATAAAAGGGCAGTGCGTTTGGAAATCGTTCGGGAATTCAATATTCCGAGATCCATAGCGTCAAGAGTGAGCCGACAATCAAATTTCAGGTACTCTCTTTGCCATGGTCAACGGTCTTGACGTAACGACCAAGAACAGTAGAATTGTCAGTGCCAACAGAAAAGCAACACTATTTGAAACAACCACAAAAATCAATGTGGAACGTACGACGAACGTACCTGCTAGGATAGTGTGCCGAAATCTGGTGTTATTGGGCTATGGCAGCAGGCGGTCGACGTGAGTGCCGTTGCTAACAGCACATCGCCCGCGTGGCCTCTCCTGGGTTCGCGACCATATCGGTTGGACCCTAGACGACTGGAAAACCGCGGCCTGTTCATATGAGTCCCGATTTCAGTTGGTAAGAACTGATGTTAGAATTAGCCAGCCGGAGTGGCCGAGCGGTTCTAGGCGCTACAGTCTGGAACCGCGTGACCGCTACTGTCGCAGATTCGAATCCTGCCTCGGGCATGGATGTGTGTGATGTCCTTAGGTTGGTTAGGTTTAAGTAGTTCTAAGTTCTAGGGGACTGATGACCTCAGAAGTTAAGTCCCATAGTGCTCAGAGCCATCTGAACCATTTTGATGTTAGAATTCAAGTGTGGTGCAGGCCCCATTATGCCATCGAGCCAAATTCTGAGCAAGCCTCTCCACAAACCGGTGGTGGCTTCATAATGGTGTGGGCTATGTTTACATGGAGTGGTCTAACTGAATCGATCATTGACTGGAAATGGTTATGTTCGGCTGCTTAGAGACTAGGCAGCCATTCATGGACATCATGTTCCTAAACAATGATGCGCCATGTCACCGTGCCATAATTGTTCGCGATTGTTTTGAGGAACATTCTGGTCAATTCGAGCGAATCATTTGGCCACCCAGATCGTCCGACATGAATCCCATCGAATATTTATGGGACGTAGCCGAGAGATCAATTCATGCACATCTTGCACCGGCAAGGCATTTGCAATTATGGACGACTATAGAGGCACCATGTCTGAATATTTATGCAAGGGACTTCTAGCAACTTTTTGAGTCCAATCCACGTCTAGTTGCTGCTGGGTAAAAGAAAGTCCGGCACGATGTTAGCGGTATCCCATGATTTTCGTCGCCACACTGTATAACGCCGTCATGTTGTGAACCAACACCAACGTCCAGCTTCCTCGCTATAGCGCAAATACAGTCAAATGCAAAACTAGAATGCACAAACCACCATTTTGGAGATATTGGTTAGATCACGTATTTACGTATGATGAAGATGAAAATGTAGGGATGTTAAGAAGTAGTACATAATTTGCAAACACTCTGTACAATAAATATACGTGCCATTTTGTTGTATGTATGTGGTGAGGGTAGATACTGTTCTTTTTTTTATTTTCCCGGAATTGATTTTTTCGCATAGCACTCGTATCTCCATCATGCTGCGCACCCTCAGTCGTATTGCCTTATATACCGGCACAACGCGACATCAGCCCAGTGTTTGTGGTTTTCTGAGTTTAAATACGCACCCGCGACAGTCTGGGGCGTTCCATATGTTATGGGCGCTTGAGCCCATAGCGCTGTGCGGGCCATATAAAGCCCCGGTGGGATGAAACCAAACGGCAGACAGCGCCCTGTGTTTTGTGCTCTCGCGATGCTCCGCTGTACCTGTGTTATGCCGCGTCCCTCCGGATCGTAAAAAATTTAACAATAAGAATCTGGTCTGCGAGCGCGCACCCGGGAAGCCATATTTCTGTGCGGCGCAGCGAGGGAACGACTTTTGACCGAATCCGGGGACAGTTTTCTGAGTTACGCGGGTCGCGCATTTGACTTTCAGTGAGGTGTTATTCCGCATCTGCCGCACGTCCTGTTTTGCTGCCGCTGAGGTGACCCGGGCCACAAAGTTACTGCAGTCAACAACTCTGCCATGCAGCGAAATTGCCCTTGCGTTATTTGAGTTGACTGGCGCAGAACAATCGAAATTAATTTTCTGGCAATCTGGGATGTGTTTGTTTTCTATTTCATTACCATGCGTAGCCTTCTACAAAGAGTAAGTGTTTTTTTTTTTTTTTTAGTAAGCCCTCCAGAAACACTCAAATGACAAGTCCGGTGTGCATTTTACGGTTGTTGTTATATTTGAAGTATTGATATCGTCTGCCAAGTATATTACTGACACTCATATTTCGTTTACACAACTAGTATGACTTGAGAGCTCTAAACTGGAGTTGTTTCGTCGGGCCCTTGGAGGTTATTTGCGTTTATCCCAAAAGGACGAATTCATGGCAAAGACAAAAACAGTTATCGTTTACTGGGTGTCTGACATCAAATATCGAGCTCTTAGCAAACATACAATGATATTTGTCTCGACTTGAATTTAGAGTTCGTGGCGTTCTTCCTCTCTCTTTCTCCTTTTCCCTCACTTTCTGGTGTAGAGTTAAAGCTCAGTTCGCTGATGTTTTTAAATTGTTGCTGCTTGTGGTAGCAGTCCATAGCGTAGGCTGGTAAAGTAAATCCCAGGATAGTTATGTTACTTCCATATGTTGATCTTTGAATGTAACATTCTGTCAATGGCACAGGACAGTTAAAATGCACGTAGTGATTACAAACGACTGTAGTTGTTTAATGCATAGGGATACAGCAATAAGAATTACAGACAGTAAGTTCAAAAAAATTTACATACTTTATCGGTATTCTACGTGACTCTGCTTCAACACACGGACAACATCTATTCGATAATCCATTTCTCGCGCTTACGTTCTGACGCATATGTGGAGTCACTTACACGAAAGCATTAGAAACGCGTATTTTGAGTTCTGAAACTGTTTCCGGCAAAGAAGGCATGTACATAATGTCCCTCATAAACCCATGAAAAGAAATGCGTAGATGTTAGGTCTGGAAATCTTGCTAACCAAAAATAAACAAACAGCCTTGTCATCTCCAGTACGACGGGTCCACCAGTTTGCAAGATGTTGATTTAAAAATGTGCGAACCTTCCGGTTCATGGTGGTTATTCAACGTATTCAACGATCGAACTTTTAAACTTTCTTTTACATTCTCTGAAATCTTCCGATATATCGGTATGCATTAAGTAGTTATCACAGTTTGTAATCGCTATACTCATTTTGAATTGCTCTCTATACCTGAAAATGAGAGCTGTATACGTTTATTTGCTTTTGCGTTGCATATAGAGATTATAACAATCGATTTTGGATATAAATCGCCCGTTAAAAGTGCGAATGGTGGAAAAAACTATGCATTGTATATACGCAGAGTTACTGTTAAGACGATATGCGTCTTTCCAGAGCATAGAAGTAATGGATAGGCTAACACATGAAGCGTAATAAGAAGACACTGGATTCGCCTTCGGAAGGACGTCTGTTTAAATAATCCTCCAACGATCCAGATCTAAGGTTTCTGTGATTTCCCTAAATCATTAAAAGGCAAGCACCAAGCAGATTCTCTTCAAAACAGACGCGATCAATAACCGTCGAGTTTGCGCTCCGTCTGTAACGACTTCGTTAATGACAAATTAAAACCTGAAACCTGATTTCCCCTTTTTCGGTTAATCACTAACAGAAATGTCTTATGCACACATTGAAAATGATGTACAGTAAATACTATTACTATTCCGATTTTTCCTCTCTTAAGCTTATTGCACTATAAGATGGTAATACACCACATGCGTTTCGTTTTTACTGACAAAGCATCATCGGTAGTGGTTCCGTAAATATTAGGTGCGTAATATGTATCTATATTTTTGTACTTTATAGATTAAATACAATTTGTACTGAAGACTGCAGTGCGCTTAGGACAGGAAAAATTCAGATAATAATTATTGCACACGGTCCAGTCACGTTAATGTGATCACCACCTCTGTTCGACGACAGCGTGCAATAAACACTCACAGACGGCAGGTGGCTGCACTAGCGGTGCAGGTTATATAAAGTGTGTCGGGAGGACGCGGAAAACAATGCTGTCGTTGTCGTAATGCGGAAACGGAGCGATTTATCTGATATCTAAAAGGTCATGGTCATTGGCTTTCGAGCCGAAGGTGGAAGCATTTCCGGATCTGCTAAGTTTGTAAACTAGTCGCGCGCCGCTATGGAAGTGTATCTTGCATGGCAAAATAGCGCTATCCAGAAGCTGCGCCGAGGTAAGTGTGGTGCACCATGACCATAGATGAGAGCTGAATGACCGTCGGCTGCCTAGCGGTTCTGGCGCTGCAGTCCGGAACCGCGGGACTGCTACGGTCGCAGGTTCGAATCCTGCCTCGGGCATGGGTGTGTGTGCTGTCCTTAGGTTAGCTAGGTTTCAGTAGTTCTAAGTTCTAGGGGACTTATGACCTAAGATGTTGAGTCCCATAGTGCTCAGAGCCATTTGAACCATTTTTTTTTTTTGACCGTCGGCTGCCAAGATTTATACGGGCAGATACACATGAAACTGTTGAGCAAGTGACTGACAAGACGAATCAAGGGTTACCAATAGTGTCTCCTCAACGACCGTTCAGCGAACGTCGCTGCGTGTGGGCCACTGCAGCAGGCGCCTGATTCATGCACCCATGCTGACTGCACGGCAGTTCAGCAAGTGGACGTCCACTGAGTGGCGACAGGTGGCCTTTTCAGATAAACCACGTGTTTTGCTCGATTGGATAGATGACCGTTGGTCTGTACGGAGTGAAATGTCTGAAAGTAAACACCCTGCAAGCAGGAGGGAGCGTTATGGTCTGGGAAATGTTTTTGTGGCATTTTCTTGGTGATCTTGTCATTCTGGAAGAGGCAGTGCATCAACACAAGAATGCATCTACCCTTGGGTATACGTCCACCTCTGCATGCAACTTGTTTCTCCTTATCACGATGGAATCTACCAGCAGGACAATGGAAAGTGTCATATAGCATGCAGTGTACGTGTGTAGTTAGAAGAGGACCAGTATGAGTTTACTGTACTCCCCTGGGCACCGAACTCCACGGATTTAGACACAATCGAGAATCTTTAGGATCACCTCGATGTTTCTGTTCGTTCCATGGATCCTCACCCGAGAAATAAGGCAGCTGGCTACACCACTGGAGTCGGCATGGCTCCACGTCCTTCTCGGTACCTTCCACAACCTCACTTTCTCTCTTGTTGCTGTCCGCGCTGCAAAAGGTGGTTGGTTATACAGGCTTTTGACAAGTGGTCACATTAATGTGATTTGACAGTGTACTCTGAAACGTCCCCTTTGAACAATTATGCATGACTGTCCTTAAACTGACACACAATATTTTTAGCGCAACGCAGTCTGACTTTCAATAATCCCTACAAAAGAATGGCCCTGACTAACATTAACCTATACCTTTCACAAATCACTTACCTCACAAAAATCTTCGTTACTCGAACTACTGCAATACAGCGAGCGCCGCTACTGCCAGCTAAATAAAAGATTCAAACTACGGAAGGCACTAACTACTGATAGGCATAGTTAGCAAATGAAAGATTTTAATGGAGAACAAACAATGTATTTACCTTAATAGTGTTGAAAAAATCATAATATACATAGCAGTTCATGACATCCAGTCTTACAAATTTCAAAACTCCGCCATTTCTCTCCCCACATCCACCACTGCTGGCGGCTCACCTCCAACTGCTCAACGCTACGCGCTGTTCACATCCATCTGCCCAACACTACAATGGCAGACAACAATGCAAACTAGCCACAGACTGCACACAGCACAGCCAGTGATTTTTCATACAGAGCGCTACGTGCCGTTACCCATAAGAAAACCTAAACAGCCTACTTACAACTCGTATAACACCTGCTGCAGAAGATGGCCATCTAAGCAATGAAGAAATACCCATAAATTTAGACCGTGGCTTGAAGTAGAGGCTGGCTAGCTGTGATCACTTGGCTGCAGTTCATTGTCTAGAAAGCTGGATAGAATGTGTAGCCGGATAATGCCATAATGCAGTGGGCCTTCCTGGCATACTCCAGCAGCAGCCTGACTCTTGCTCTGGGGGCAGCAGGCCGTATCCGTACACGGCAGCCATCTTTCACCACCGCTGTGGACGCACCTCCGGGCTACACACCAACGGCCGCTGGGATGCAGTCAGCCACCACAGAGTTGGCTACCACGGCAAGACTGCCAACCGACTTCGTGTGCCGCTGACGCCAAGTGTTTGTTGTGCGACTCGAGCAACGCAGTCACGTGCTGCACACTGAGCACGGGCGTCAGCAAAGCTCAAGGTATACATTTTATAGTGAGTTGGCCGGATCCAGTTGACATCTCACCGGTCATTTGGCCCTTCTCCCGTGGATTGGGGGCACAGTAGCTAATGTATGAGCAGAAAATACAATATGAATTTTGACAACCACATCTCTCTGCGCCTCCGTCGGCCTGCTACCTCAAACCCATTTCATACCTACTCCGCCTGCCATCCTGATAACGTAGCCACCCTTCCCGGGTTGGCTACAGAAGTGATGTTGGACGCTGCGACGTGGAGCGAAGTTGACGCTCTAATTCATTCCATCGGGTTCTGGTCGGGACTCTGGGCACGCCAGTCCATTTTAGCAACGTTATTGTCCATAGACCATTGCTTCACAGATGCTACTCTTTAGGACAGTGTGGGTGGTACAATCATCGTTCCGAACTGTTCTTCTACCGTATTCAGTACACAGTACTATAAAATGTGCTCATATCCTTCCGCATGTAGCATTTTCTTAAGCACAATAAAAGTACCAGGCTGCAACTACGAAAACTCTCCCATATCCTAAAACTATCTCCTACGTACTTCTCTGTTGATACTAAGCATGCTCGCAGGTAACGTTCTATAAGCATTCGCGAAACCCAAATCTTTCCATCGTGTTTCCAAAGGACATAGCATGATTCGTCACCCCAAATCACTCATTTCCAGCTGTCGGCTATCTAGTGGCGTCGTTCTTTACCCCACGTCAAACGTTGCTCAACACTGACCACATAAATACGTGACATGAGGAACTTTTCGACTGTTGGCCCCAGTCTTTTTAACTTCCAACGCACAGCCATTATGTTTGCTGTACTTCTGGCAGCTCACGAGTTATTCCATCTGCTGATTTCATGCAGGTTTTTGCAAACACCCTCCGCATTGCTCGACGGTCCCTTGCCGTCAGTACATGAGGTCCACTTGGTCTTGTTTACGTGTGGTTATTCCTTCGCGTTTACACTACACAATCACATCACTAACAGTCGACATGGGTAACTTTAGAAGAGCTGAAATGCCCTTATGGATTTGTTTCGTAGCTAACTTCCAATGATCAGCCTACATTAGAAGTAACTGAGCTCCACTGACCGACCCATTGTCCTATTACTTCTTTTCTACTGACAATACAATTTTCCCTGCTACTTTTATAAGTGGCAGGTGAATCTCTCGCGGCGTCTGGTGGTCAATTCCGTGTTACGTAGGGGTATCCCGATGCTTTTGAACAGATAGTGTACAAGTGCAATGTCAGATCATAAATTTCCTAATCCTGCTTATACTTGTCCTTACACATTTACCATAGTTATTAGCGAGACGAGCGTTCATGAGAATTGACGTTAGACACATCTACAAAGTAACATGTACGACTGCTGTCGTTGCTCTGCAGATCCTCGAACGCCATGCACTCCGTCTGGCCTTTCGGACCCGCTTACCCTCCCCCACCCGCATCCTCCACTAACTTATCAAATTCCCCAGCCTACTCTTCCATCTTGAACACCTCCGAATATACAATGTTACCTGTAAACTCGACACTACCCACCCCCTAGTTTCATCACATCTCATTGATCCTGGTACTCTGACGCGCCTCTACCACCACATTCCCCCAACACTACACTTTCATACCCCCCCACATCGTCTCCTAACGAAACTTCAGTCGCCTTCCCTTACCCGACCATAAAGTCCACATGATACATACCTGTCCTACCAGATCTAGGAGATTGCTACCATCCACACATCGTCAGGGTTCCCTTTACCTCCAGTTCTCTCCATCTGCTTCCTAAATCCGAACTGCCTCCCTCTCCATTGTTCCCCCATCGCTTCTCCAAACATCCTCCTACACAAATTCCCTTCTACGAGCTAACTTTAAGTGCTACGTTTACCTGATACCTTTCTTGCTTGCAGTCTATTTCGAGTCATTTCTTCACTCGTCCATGTATCTCTTTTAACAAGTCACACATCGGCCTCTCCGTTTTACTTTCTGCAACTGTCTATCTTTTTTTATACAGAGTGGTCCATTGATCGTGACCGGGCCAAATATCTCACGAAATAAGCATCAAACGAAAAAACTACAAATAATGAAACTTGTCTAGCTTGAAGGGGGAAACCAGATGGCGCTATGGTTGGCCCGCTAGATGGCACTGCCATAAGTCAAACGGATATCAACTGCGTTTTTTTAAAAATAGGAACCCCTGTTTTTTTATTACATATTCGTGTAGTACATAAAGAAATATGAATGTTTTAGTTGGACCACTTTTTTCGCTTAGTGGTAGATGGCGCTGTAATAGTCACAAACATATGGCTCACAATTTTACACAGACAGTTGGTAACAGGTAGGTTTTTTAAATTAAAATACAGAACGTAGGTACGTTTGAACATTTTATTACGG
Organism: Schistocerca cancellata; assembly: GCF_023864275.1. Lineage (NCBI taxonomy): Eukaryota > Metazoa > Arthropoda > Insecta > Orthoptera > Acrididae > Schistocerca > Schistocerca cancellata. Next base: position 197,895,108 of record NC_064630.1, read on the forward strand.
TTGTTCCAATGTGATACATGTACCTTTGTGAACTGATCATTTCTGAGAACGCATGCTGTTACAGCGTGAATACCTGTAAATACCACATTAATGCAATAAATACTCAAAGTGATGTCCGTCAACCTCAATGCATTTGGCAATACGTGTAACGACTTTCCGTTCGCCTTCCGTAATGTTCGCACATGCATTGACAATGCGCTGACGCATGTTGTCAGGCGTTGTCGGTGGATCACGATAGCAAATATCCTTCACCTTTCCCCACAGAAAGAAATCCGGGGACGTCAGATCCGGTGAACGTGCGGGCCATGGTATGGTGCTTCGACGACCAATTCACCTGTCATGAAATATGCTATTCAATACCGCTTCAACCGCACGCGATCTATGTGCCGGACATCCATCATGTTGGAAGTACATCTCCATTCTGTCATGAAGTGAAACATCTTGTAGTAACATCGGTAGAACATCACGTAGGAAATCAGCATACATTGCACCATTTAGATTGCCATCGATAAAATTGGGTCCAATTATCCTTCCTCACATAATGCTGCACCATACATTAACCCGCCAAGGTCGCTGATGTTCCACTTGTGGCAGCCATCGTGGATTTTCCGTTGCCCAATAGTGCATATTATGCCGGTTTACGTTACCGCTGCCGGCCGGAGTGGCCGTGCGGTTCTGGGCGCTACAGTCTGGAGCCGAGCGACCGCTATGGTCGCAGGTTCGAATCCTGCCTCGGGCATGGATGTGTGTGATGTCCTTAGGTTAGTTAGGTTTAATTAGTTCTAAGTTCTAGGCGACTGATGACCTCAGAAGTTAAGTCGCATAGTGCTCAGAGCCATTTTTTACGTTACCGCTGTTGTTGAATGACGCTTCGTCACTAAATAGAACGCGTGGAAAAAATCTGTCATCGTCCCGTAATCCCTCTTGTGCCCAGTGGCAGAACTGTACACGACGTTCAAAGTCGTCGCCATGCAATTCCTGTTGCATAGAAACGTGGTAGGGTGCAATCGATGTTGATGTAGCATTCTCAACACCAACGTTTTTGAGATTCCCGATTCTCGCGCTATTTGTCTGCTACTGATGTGCGGATTTGCCGCGACATCAGCTAAAACACCAACTTGGGCATCATCATTTGTTGCAGGTCGTGGCTGACGTTTCACATGTGGCTGAACACTTCCTGTTTCCTTAAATAACGTAACTATCCGGCGAACGGTCCGGACACTTGGATGATGTCGTCCAGGATACCAAGCAGCATACATAGCACACGCCCGTTGGGCATTTTGATCACAATAGCCATACATCAACAAGATATCGACCTTTCCGCAATTGGTAAACGGTCCGTTTTAACACGGGTAATGTTTCACGAAGCAAATACCGTCCGCACTGCCAGAATGTTACGTGATACCACGTACTTATACGTTTGTGACTATTACAGCGCCATCTATCACAAAGCGAAAAAAGTGGTCCAACTAAAACATTCATATTTCTTTACGTACTACACGAATATGTAATAAAAATGGAGGTTCCTATTTTTATCCGTTTGACCTATGGCAGCGCCATCTAGCAGGCCAACCATAGTGCCATCTGGTTTCCCCCTTCAACCTGGACAAGTTTCGTTCCTTGTAGTTTTTTCGTTTGATGCTTATTTAGTGAGATATTTGGCCCGGTCATTATTAATGGACCACCCTGTATATTCGTGTGCGACACTCGTTTTCCATTCATCTTTTTATTAATCACCGAATCAACCTTTTGTATTTTAAGTTATGCGACTGTCGATCTGTCTTTTTATTGACGACACGTGAAACACCATGTCCAGTTTTTAGATTAATATACATATATTTTTAATTTTCCTCTCATGTGACTGAAGAGCGGCAAATTGAATCCGCTGACAGCTCATCCCCTGCCTATACGGTGTGTGTGTGGGGGGGGGGGGGGGATAAAATAACTACGATATATACTCGTATAAAGAGACAAAAAAAGTCCCTTTCGTTCTAGTCATAGAAGCGGCACATCGTGGTGTGGGCTATCCATCCTAATCCTTGGGCATTTTGACACTCTCCACAACTCATCGACATTGGTTGAAGCTAATCAGAAACCACTCGATGGATTTTAGTATATGCTCAATATAACTGAATTCAGGTGACTTACGCTACCGCAGAAGCACCTTCATGTTCGTGGTGTGATCCTCAAATCAAGCTGACAGAATTCTGGAATAATAGTGTGTGCATTGTCTTGCTATAGGTACAGGTCACCTTCAAATATGCACATATTCAGATTTTTGTTATTGCTAAATTCGACGTTGAGAGATGATAGTTGATGTATTAGACCCCCCATTTAATTTCGTGTGAACAATCCCCAGTTGCGAATACATTTATTACCTGCCTGAACGGTGCCTTTTTGGCAAGCAGGACACATCGCCTCATATGGTTCGCATGTATTCGAAGGCTACCAGCAATGTATACCAATTTTTACAATGACTCATGCATCTAGGCAACCTTCATCATACTTTTGGCGTCCAGTGGCGGTGTTTCTACACATACGCTAGCCAGTGTCTCATGAGACGTGCCGTGAACACGTAATAAATTTCTTGGAGAGAGAAAAGCTTCTATCCACAAATTAACCCTGGTTTAGGAAGTCTCACTCGTGCGAAACTCAGCTTTCCGTTTTCACTCACGATATCCTGTGAAACATGGGTGAAGGGCAACTGGCAGGTTCCGTATGCTTAGCTTACCGTAAAGCGTTTGATAGAGTGCGACACTGTAGGCAGTTAACCAAGTTCCGAGTATACAGAATAGGTTCTGAGTTATGTGAGCGGCTCGAAGGCTTTTTAAGTAATAGAGCCCAGTACGTTGTCATGAGCGGCGAGTTTTCATCGAAGTCAGGTCTATTGTCAGGAGTGCCCCAAAGAAGTGTGATAGAACCGCTCTTGCCCTCTTTACACGTACGCTATCTGAATTACAAGGCGGGGGGGGGGGGGGGGGCAGCAGTCTGCCACTGTTGGCCGATATGAAGCTGTAGATTACGGGAAAATGTCGTGACTGCAGGAGTATTCACAATGAATTGTATTGAATTTCTATTTGGTGCGATGAATGGCAACTTCCAGTAATTATGGAAAAGTGTATGTTGATGTCGATGAGTAGGAAACCTGTACTGCAATATTCGATTACATTATTTCTGGTGTGCTTGACGCAGTACCTTCGTTTAAATATGAAGTGGAGCGAGCACATACGTTCGGTTGTAGCGAAGCCGTATGGATGATTCTGGAAGCTGTAGCTCATCTGTCCAGGGGACTACGTGCGGAACACATGAGCGATGCGCTCTTGAGTACTGTTCGTGTGTTTTGGATGCCTCCTACGTCTAATTAAAGGAAGACATCGAAGCAATTCAGAGGCGTGCTGCCGGCCGGGGTGGCCGAGCGGTTCTAGGCACTACAGTCTGGAACCGCACGACCGCTACGGTCGCAGGTTCGAATCCTGCCTCGGGCATGGGTGTGTGTGATGTCCTTAGGTTAGTTAGGTTAAAGTAGTTCTAAGTTCTAGGGGACTGATGACCTCAGAAGTTAAGTCCCATAGTGCTCAGAGCCAAAAAGAGGCGTGCTGTTAGATTTGTTACCAGTAGGTTTGATCAACAAGCGAGCATTACGGAAACACTTCGTGAACTCAAATCGGAATCCCCGAAGGAAAGAAGTTGTTATTTTGCGGACAATACTGAAAAAGTTTAGAGCACCGACTTTTGCGACAGACTGCAGTACGAAACTCCTCCCACAAACACACAAACACACAACCACGTAGGAACCGCGACAACAAGATTTTAAAAAATCAGGATCCTTACGCAAACATGTAGATAGTCGTTTTTCCCTCTCTGCATTTTCCATTGGAACGGGAGAAGGCGTAATTAGCATTGATGCAAAGTACTCTCCGCCAGGCTCCGTAAGGCGTCTTGCAGATATATACTCAGATGACAAAAGTCATGGGATATCTTCTAATATCGTGTTGCACCTCCTTTCTCCCGTCGTAGAGCAGTAACTCGACTTGGCATGGATTCAACTAGTCATTGGAGTCATCATCTTCGTTTCCCCTCTATCCAACATCTGGTCGGGTTGGGGTATCAATGGTACTTCGCCACTTTACTCGGTCTTTCCACCATTCTTCTTCCACAATTTGGTTCCATAGAAGGTTTCTCCTCCTTAAATTCATCTTTAATGTATCACTCCATCTTTTTCTCCGTCTTCCTCTTGGCCTCTTGGCCTCAATCTTTAACCCCATCATTCTTCTTGGTATTCTTCCCTCTCCCATCCTCTTCACAAGCGCAAACCATTTTAATCTATTCTTTGCAATTTTCTCAGTCAACTTCTCCACTCCAATTTCCTTCCTAACATCTTCATTTTTCACTCTGTCTCTCCTCGTCTTCCCTAGCATACTTCTCAGAAACTTCATTTCACTGGATTGTATCCTACTCTCCTCTCTTCTAGTCACAGTCCAAGTCTCTAAGCCGTTAATTAGTATGGGTGTGAAATAAGTCTTGTATAGCACCAGCTTGCACCTCATTGGCACTTCCCTTCCCCACACCAAGCCCCTCACACACTTGTAAAATGTACTACTCTGCTGCAATCTTTTGCTAATTGCTGTCTCCAAATGAGCATTCCCCATTAATACACTTCCCAAATATTTAAAGTTGTCCACTATTTCAATATCCCGTCCGTTAACATGAATTTGTCTCTTGCCCTCTCTATCCCCTCTGGTTACCACCGTGGTCTTGCTTTCCTCCACAGTAAATTTCATTCCATATTTCTCTACCTTATCATTTAGGCTGTCTATTTGGTTCTGTGCCTCTTTACTGCTTGTTCCCGACATCACAATGTCGTCAGCAAATAGTAACAGCTTCATCTCCGTTCCTCTATGGGCTTCTTTCGTCTCTTTGACTGTTTCATCCATCACCATTATAAACAGTAGTGGTGATATCACACTTCCTTGTCTTAGTCCAGTAACATTCTTAAACCTTTCTGTTCTGCCAACTGGTGTCTGCACACAACTAGAGCTTTTTTCATACATTGCCTGGATGGCTTCAAGTGTTTGCTTTCCAACTCCATTTCTCGTCAAGGTTGCCTATACCTTTTGCCTGGAAACACTGTCATGTGCTTTCAATAGGTCGAGAAATGTCATCACCAGATCTTTCACATACTCCCAATGTCCTTCCATCAACTGTCTCATACTAAAGTTTGGGTCCACTGTTGATCTACCATGACGAAAGCCATACTGATCCTCTTCTAACTGCCCTCCCACTTTTTCTCTCACTCTTCTTTCCAGTATCCTCTCCGTTATTTTTGTTACTTGGGATATGAGTGTGCTCCCTCGATAGTCATCACATACTTTCCTGTCACCCTTCTTGAATACTGGGATTATTATTCCGTTTCCCCATTCTTCAGGCACACATTTTTGGATTCAAATGCATCTTAGTAGTCTATGTAACCACTGTAGCCCAACTGGTCCAGCTGTCTTTATCATCTCCACAGTAATTTCATCTATACCAGGTGCCTTTCCTGTTATCATTTTTCTCAGAGCTAGTTCTACTTCAGTCATCGTTGTATCCTCCTCTTCTTCAAGACCCTTGCCTCCCTGTCGTACTTCTATTCCCTTTCCATTGCCGTTCTTCACATTTAGTAATTTATCAAAGTACTCTTTCCATCTTTTCCTTATCTCCTCTGGTAGCATTAATAGGTCTCCGCTTTCCCCTTTCACTAGCTTTGTGTATGTTTTTTCCTTCCTCATAGTATTTGTAATTCCACATATCATCTTCTTACCACTAGTAACATCTTTTTCCAACTCTCGGGTGAATTTCTCCCGCTTTTCCTCTTTACTTCTGCAACCATTTTCTTACACTTATTTTTACTATCCAGGTATTTCCTTTTACTTTTAGCTGTTCAGTCTCTGTTCCATTCATGCCAGGCTTTCTTTTTTTCTTTTACTGCCTCCTTCAACCTCTCATTCCACCATGGTGTCTCCTTTTCCTTTACCCTTCCGAACACTCTGCCACAGGTCTGCTCAGCAGAGCTTACAAATGCTTCTTTGAACTTACCCCATTCCTCTTCCATATTGCCATACTCGGTGTAAGTCGCTGGAGTCCCCTGCAGAAATATTGAGCCATGCTGCGAATGTCTTGCCAGTGCAGGATGTTGAGCACGAACTGAGCTTTCGATTATGTCCTATAAATGTTCGATGGGGTTTATGTCGGGCGATCTGGGTGGCTATCCAGAATGTTCTTCGAACCAATCGCGAACATCTGTCGTCCGATAACATGAGATTATTGTTTAGGAACACGAACTCCATGAATGGCTGCAAATGGTCTCCAGTTTGCCGACATAACCATTTACAACCAATGATCGGTTCAGTTGGACCAGAGGAGCCACTCCATTCCATATAAACACAGCCCACACCATTATGGAGCCACCACCTGCTTGTGCAGTGTCTTGTGACATCTGGGATCCATGGCTTCGTGGAATCTGCCCTACAGTCGCACACTGCAATCATCTCTTACCAACTGAAACCAGGACTCATGTGACCAGCCCACATTTTTCCAGTCGTCTAGGGTCCAACTGAAATTGTCAAGAGCCCGGGAGAATTAGCAAAGGCAGTCGCGTCAGTCGTCTGTTGCCATAGCTCATTAAAGGCATATTTCGTCGCAATGTTCTAACGGAAACGTTCGTCGTACGTCCCACACTGATTTCTGCGGTTATTTCACGCAGTGTTGCTTGGCTGTTAGCATTGACAACTCTGTACAAAAGCTGCTGCTCTCGGTCGTTAAGTGAATGCCGTCGGCCACTGCGTTATCAATGGTGAGAGATAATGTCTGAAATCTGATATTATCGACACACTCTTGACATTGTGGATATCGGAATACTGAGTTTCCTCACGATTTCCAAAATGAAATGTCCCATGCATCTAGCTGCAACTACAATTCCTCGTTCAAAGTCTGTTAATTCCCATCGTGCGGCCATAGTCACATCGGAAAGCTTTACACATTAATTACCTGAGTGAAAATGACAGCTCCACCAATGCACTGCCATTTTATACTTTGTTTACGTGATACTGCCGCCGTCTGTATATATGCATATCGCTATTCCAAGACTTTTGTCACCCCAGTGTATACCTGGCGCGGTGGCTCCCATAACTCGCATCAAGATTTGACTTGGTGAGTTGATGTTAGTCAAACTTGGCAGGAATGTAGCCTCTGTACATGACGGCTGGCAGTGGTGGTCACGGGAATGTACGGTTGGATGAAGACTGAGCTCCTAACGGCCAAGTGGCACTAACGAGACGGAATACCATAGTATTCTGGGTATGGTTGTGGCTCATCGTACTGCATCAGCGACAGCAATTTGAGCAGTAGTAGACACCACAGTGACACAAAGAACTGTTACAAATCGGTTACTTCAAGGACAGCTCCAAACTAGACGCCCTGTAGCGTTCATTCCACAAATCCCAAATCACCGCCATTTGCGACTTCGGTGACGTCAAGTGAGAGCTCATTGGAGGTTAAGGTGGAGGTATGTTGTGTTTTCTGGTGAAAGCTGGTACTGCCTCGCTGCCAGTGATGGCTGTGTGTTGGTTGGAAGGAGGCCAGTTGAGGCCTGCAGCCAACCTGTCTATATGCTAGACACACTGGATCTACGCTTGGAGTCTGCGGTGCAACTTCGTGTGACAGCAGGAACACTCCCGTGGTTATCCTATGCACGATGACTACAAATTTATACGTCAGTCTACTAATTCGACCTGTTGTGCTCCTATTCATGAACAGCATTCCAGGGGGTGTTTTCCAGCTGGATAACGCTCGCCCACATATCGCTGTTGTAGCCCAGCATGTTCTACAGAGTGTTGGCATGTTGCTTTTGCATGCTCGCTTTCCAGATCTGTCTCCAATCGATCACATGTTTGACATAACTGGACGACAACTCGTACATCATCCACAAACAGTATTAACCGTGCCTGCATTGACAGACTAAGTGCAACAGGCATGGAACTCCATCCCACAAACTCATGTCCGACACCTATACAAAATAATGGGTGCACGTTTGGAGGTTTAGATTCAATATTCTGGCAGTTACACCGTTTATTAGTGTACCAGTATTTCACATTTGCATTGGCTTATCTCACGCTTACTTTAACCTGTGATCTTGCAATGTTAATCATTTAAATATGTTAGCTAGACAGATGTATTCCCGAAATTTCATTGTACTACAGTAATTATTGTTTGGTATTTGCGTTTTATTCTGTCTGTGTATATTCCTTTTTTTTTCAATTTCGAACTTGAGACGTTTGATGTTTTTCGTGTGCGTTCAGTCTGTGACATTTATGAGTTCGCGCGACGAAATAGTGATGTTCCGTGGCGTCACCAGTCCTACGCAGTGACTGGCTAAACATTTTACTGAACAGGCACTTTGCTCCACTAAACTTACATTCTTATATACCATGGATTTGCATGCTTTGTTCTTGATTGATGGTTAGATCGGGTCTAGGCGCACCAGCTTCCTTAAATTTCACCCTAAGCTCATGTTCCAAATTTTTTACCTAACAAGTTGCACACTGAATTCATATTCTGCTCTTATCAGACTCACGGTGTACACTGCTACACACGAGAAAATAAAACTCACAAGAACTAAGGAAAAATACGCAAACAAAAAGAAACACTATGACAGCGCACTTTATCCCGCAAATACCGTCATCAAGTAAGGAAATCCTTATCTACTATACGCTGAGGCTAGAAAAGTCGTGGAATAGCTATATGCACTCATACAGATGGCGGTAGTATAGCGTACACCAGGTATAAAACGGCAGTGCAATTGCGGAGCTGTCATTTTTACTCAGGTGATTCATGTGAAAAGGTTTTTGATATGATTATGATCGCACGACGGGAATTAGCAGACTTTGAACGCGGAATGATAGTTGCAGCTAGCCATATGGGAAATTCCATTTCGGGACTCATTAGGTAACAGTATTCTGTCATCCAGAGTATCAAGAGTGTGCCGAGAGTACCAAATTTCAGGCACCCCTCACCACGGACAACGCAGTGGCCTACAGCCATTACTTAACGACCGAGAGCAGCGGCGTTTGCGTAGAGTTGTCAATGCTAACAGACAAGCAACGCTGCGTGAAAGAACGGCAGAAGTCAATGTGGGCAGTGCAACGAAAGTATCATAATGACAGTGCGGCGAAATATAGCGTTAATGGGCTGTGGCAGTAGACGAGCGACGTTAGTGCCTCTGCCAACAGCACGATACCGTCTGCAGCGCCTCTCCTGAGCTTGTGACCACACCGGTTGGACCATAGATGACTGGAAAACAGTGGTCTAGTCACATGAGTCCCGATTTCAGTTGGTAAGAGCTGATGGTAGAGTTCGAGTGTGGGCAGACACGACAAAGCCATGGACCCCAGTTCTTAACAGGGCACTGTGCAAACTCGTGGTGTCTCCATAATGGTGTGGGCTGTGTTTACATGGACAATCGACTGGAAAAGCCTACTTTCGGCTACTTGGAGACCATTTTCAGCCATTTATGGATTTAATGCCCCTAAACAACGGTGGAATTTTTTTGGATGACATTGTGCTGTGTTACCGGGCCATAATTGTTCGCGAATGGTTTGAATAACATTCTGGACAGCACGAGCGAATTATTTGTCCACCCAGATCTCCCGACATGAATCCCATCCAATAGTTATGGGACATAATCGACAGGTCATTTCACAACATCCTGCGCCGGCAACACTTTCGCAATTATGGACGACTATATATTCAGCATGGCTCAGTATTTCTGTAAGGGACTTCCAACAACTTGTTGAATTCATGAAACTTCGAGTTGCTGTATTACGACGGGCAAAAGGAGGTCCGACACGATATTGTGAGGTACCCCACGATTTTTGCCACCTCACTGTATAGATAATGGGACATGTTTCGCCCGCTTATTTCATCTGATCATTCGTAAAATACTCGCTAGGCCGTGGCACTTATGTTGAGATGGCGGTAATACAACAACAGAAGTAATTTTGAGGCCTGTGTTTCAACAAGTGCAATTCCGTTACAACGGTATGGTTTTTGTCGAGTGCACGGCAGTACGTCTCCTTCTACTCAAAGCAATCAATGCATGGGGAAATGTACAGGTCGCTCCACTGTGTTCGTTCAAGAGGTACAGCTCACTCAACAGAGAAAACAGTTCAAATGTGTGTGAAATCTTATGGGACTTAACTGCTAAGGTCATCAGACCCTAAGCTTACACATTACTTAACCTAAATTATCCTAAGGACAAACACTCACACCCATGCCCGAGGGAGGACTCGAATCTCCGCCGGGATCAGCCGCACAGTCCATGACTGCAGCGCCCTAGACCACTCGGCTAATCACGCGCGGCACTCAGACATTTTACACAGTAGTTTGTGTTTCAAACCATACGATTTTAAATTGCTACAAGCCATTCATGATGCTAATAAACAACGACGTAAATGTGAATGAAATGATTTATCCTAAACCTAATTGTAAAAATTACTCCAAGGGCGTATGTGCATACATGTAAAAGATGTGCCCTTTTAAAATCAGATGGTTCTTTAAACTTTGTTGTCATATGCGCAAGTTAAAAACCACACCAAGTTTCTGTCTTCCTTCATTTAGGGGATATAGTCTCGTCAAATCGGATGAATTATTTTGAAAGAATTTTCCACTTTTGTCACTTGGCAAGATAACTATAACATTCATTAATTTATCGCTAGCGCATTCACATGTACGTTCCTCTGCACCATGTATCCATTTCGGCGTTTGTACAAGCAAAACACGATTACGCCACATGGAGCAAACTGCTACCCATATCGAGAGGTACACTCTATACGCAGTAAAGCGCTATTGTGAAGTCCCAAACCATCCAATTTCCCTGTTATTTGTATCGTATTCTTTGAGAAACAAAGCAGGTCACAGAATGAAGGCTTTCACGACCGGGTGACAAAGCAAATATCACATTTTTCAGGAATCAAGTACCGATGAAAAACATTAAAAGTCGGGTCAGATACTTCGCAGGTTTTAATGAAGCATCAAATTAATCTGGGAGCTAGCCAATAAGATAAGTAAAATATATGACTGAATTACTGTTAAATTATCCCATCTCCACAGTTTGTTTTGTTCACAAAAATTAGTGCAAATCCAATTTAACCGTGAAAAAAAAATTGAACACCAGGACAAGGAGGCTAGAAGTTGGTGACATATTGTTTCTGTTCATTCCTGCCCAATGAATATTAATACAGTAATATAACGACTTCAGTACTCCGATGTGAAATTGTTACTACAATGATTCCAATGAAGCTGCATCACGTATGAATGTTTATTCTGTTGTATAAGAAGTGCCTCGTAACTGTTATACTTTTTTACTTTTTACTTGCGCAGTATTTTTATTTTAGTATGGTCTAACCTGACTGTCAAAAGAAATGTCACAGCAGTGATGGAATCTGTGATACGCAATATTTATTCTAGAGCGCTAAACTCCACAGTCTGCGGTTAAATAGTATCTCGTGATCTGTTTACCGAGCTTGAAGAGATGGTTTTTCGTAGCATGCCAAGAAAGTACCCTCTTTTACCTGCAACAGAGAGGCGAGCCCTAGTTGAGAGTGTCGCTCCTTTCAAGATATAATTTTGCGGGAAGATAATTAAGTTGAAGAAGAAACTCCTAATTAGTCATTTTGAGACGTAAATTATTATCGTTCACTTTGCTTTTCCTCGTCAAATATTAATACACAAAGTTAGCAACGACTACACAAATTGGGTTAATCACAATTCCTTGTGGTCATTACGTTTGGTTACCATGATTGTGTGGAATAATTACTTATTTGTAATTTTCTGCTACCAGTCACTTTTATTTGTATTATGTTTAATTTAACATATTGCAACGCGTTACGAGCATGTTCTGCTGATCTTCAGGCGTTTATACACACAAAAAGTTGTTACTTAAAAACAAAATGTCTTGAACTTTCCGTTAATTGTTTGCTGTTGATGTGGCTGTTTTGTTATTTGGAAGGAGGGGGAGGCCAGTGGTTGACCAGGTATTGATGTCCCGTGATGTCTTCTACTGGTATGGAGCTGTGTATCGTTGTTTATGCTGATTGCCACCACAGCTATTTTGGCGTCCCAAAGTTTCGTTTGTATCATTGGTATACTGGCGGAGCTGTTGTGAGACATTACACTACTGCACTATTTATTCTGGCTCTGTTTTCCTACATAATTCAATGCACAAATTTAGCTACACACATTTGAATAGTACACACGTAATACAATATTTGATATTGTATTGTATTGTATCAAATATTACGTTAAGTGGCAAACAAGTGTTCCCCCTCCCTCCAAATATCCAAACAGCCACTCCAACAGCGAACAATTAACAAGAAGTCCTATATTAATGTAGTTTAAGACATTTTATGTTTAAGTGACAATTTTTTGTATGTACAAACACCTGAAGATCAGCTGAACATTCTCGAAATGCGTTGCAATATGTTAAATCAAACATGATGCAAATAAAAGTGATTGGTAGCAGAAAATACAAATAAGAATGATTAATCATGTTAGACATTTTGAAGAACATTGTATTCTGTATTTGTTTCATTATTTTATCTGTAACACTCGCGTCTTTCTTGCGCACTCAACGTTTATCCCAAACGTTGATAAATTCACACGCATTCTCGCGTCACCCGTCCCTTCATAGCTACCGCACGAATCACACTGTGTCACTTCTGCGGGGTGCGTCTACTTGCATCGTACGTCGTTATCACCCGAACAGCAATCAGGGGTCGACAGCAACAATACATGAGCCTTCCGTAAGACAGTGCCTTGCGGGGTAGTCGTGAGGTCCTAGGCGCCTTGTCTCGGTTCGCGCGGCTCCCCCCGTCGGAGGTTCGAGTCCTCCCTGGGTGTGTGTGCTGTCCTTAGCGTAAGTTACTTTAAGTTAGATTAAGTAATGTGTAAGTTTAGGGACCGATGACCTCAGTAGTTTGGTCCGATAATATCTTCCCACAAATTTCCAATTTTTCAGTAAGACCATCAGAGAAGTGCAATACCCTTCTGGATTTTTGTGATTAAATAGCTACATCAAAAGGGCACTGAGTTCGGCGGCGAATTTAGATATTCATTTACATATAAAGATTTCTAACCATCTGTGCATTAATAAAAATATGAGGTGAAATCCGAGAAAATCTTGTAAACTGTAGTTGGGTGAGTTCCGTGCAGTCATTACACAAGTGCGTAGTTTCTGTTAGTCTTGATAGGACGCGCACAGCCAATCGCAGTGTTTGAGTCCAAGAAGCGGTATTATTGCAATAGCAGGTATCATCTTTCACAGTATCGATACTTGACTCAATGAAGTTATGGACTGAGTTAGAAGGTAAAATCGATCACGTGATTACAGGAACTTGGAACCTATCCACCGTGGATTTCGAGAAAGTTGAAGTCGTGGGAAAAGACAGCAACAATCGCAGTCACGACCAAACCTAGAAGCTATCGATTCTCAAATTGCGCAGACGCAAGTGACACATGACAAGGCAGAATTGGCGTCATAATCTGGTAGTGGGAACAAAGACACAGGATTCACACAGTTGCCATTGTCTGTTAGCGCACAGGCCATTGCTGACAACTCGGCAGCGCACGTGATTAACAGCAGCGACCTTGGGAAAGATAACTCCACAAAAAACTGTCTGTCGCGCAGAAAACCCGTCCCATACCGACAGCCAGAAACGACACGAGCACTTGTATTGAGACATGCGATGCATGACAAATCAAATGGGGGATTAGTTCCATATGTGTTATTTCGCAGCCCCCTCTCCTCTCTCAAGATCACGCCATAGGAGGACGCGAAACAGGTTGGCTGGAAAAGCATGAGCACCCGATGCTGGTTCGGATCACGTTCAAATTTAGTCTAATGGTTTTGAAAGGTCCTTAGTCAGTCTACACTGAACGCCAGAGCAATAATTGCGGTCGCATTGCACTCCAAAATTTGTGCGATCGCGTTCGGTATGGCTGCAGCACCGCTACGTCTTTAGTGAAAGGTTGAATCGTCCGGCGCGTTGTCAGCAGCGTCAGAGATTGTCAAGACCGCCTGCCTGTTGGCCATCGTACTGCAGACTGTCGTTTTTGACTGTGGCATTTGTGGGAATCAGCGCCCCAAGGAAAGTGGTAGTTTCATTGACACCCTTTGTGACACCCCCTAAGGCCTTTCCGTGTCGATTATGAGTGGAGCTGGGTCTGAAATGTTTTCGGTTCTGACATCCATCGCAAAGGCTTCAAAAGAAGGTGTGGAATGTAGATAGCAGGGCGTGTGACGACCTTCCTATTGTGTGACACGTCCACAGTGGCACTGAGCAGAATTATGGTGAAGTTTGGTGCCAACGTGACATCATTAACCCACCTTACACGTTATATGAACTTCAGAGCACTGACCTTTTTTCCGCATGTGTCGACACCTTGAAGCGTCGCCGAGCTCGAGGATGACGTCGCAGGGCGCCAAGTTTTTGCATCATTACAGAGGAAGGTTGGTGTCATTTTTGAGCCAAACTTCAAACTTCTACGTCGCAATGGGAGACTGTTACGGAGTTTCGAAAAAGTGATTCTTTAGTTGTGTTGCGGAGTATATGTTAATGATTGTGTCATCACATAACGACCAGCAAGAATGTGCCGAGAATAATCTGAAAGCAAAAAAGAAGCTCGCAACAGACATAAATTAAATACAAACTAAATAAATTAGGAGCCCAAATAAGCCAGCCTCATTTTTTTCAAGTACCTGGATACCATATTGTTTTTCGAATAATCTTGTCTTTCGTCGCTTAGTTTCTATGACATTTGTTCTTATTATGACAGAGGCACGTTCCTTGTCACATAATAATTTTGCGCGGTTTATTGGTTTGCACATTCTTACAGTTCACTGGATTTTCCATTACAGGAATATCGCTATATTAGTACGTAAACATCGAAAAGTGAAATACCGATATTTAATATTAATTATATAAGGACGCCAAGGAAACATATATAATTCTAAAGGCATTTTCACATAGATGTACACAAAAAATCATATGTGTACGTAGCCATTAAAAGAGGTAAAAGGAAGGAGATGTACACTACGTTTACATGTGTACGTCGGAAACCGTTTTTCGCTGTCGCTTTTGCATGTTAAGGCCTGAAGCGGATTGGATAGCCCAGTCAAATATGG
Organism: Schistocerca cancellata; assembly: GCF_023864275.1. NCBI lineage: Eukaryota > Metazoa > Arthropoda > Insecta > Orthoptera > Acrididae > Schistocerca > Schistocerca cancellata. The sequence continues at coordinate 197,910,325 of NC_064630.1, forward strand.
CGCCTGGAAATCAGTTGTTCCAGTTTCTAATTTAGTCGGCACAGTCGCTATTTTTCTTGAGTTAAATATTAGAAGTAGACAGCTTAATACAATTCTACTTCTGCTTCACTGTACAAAAAGTCACTGCGTCTATATTAGCCTAAGTTTTTTAAAACAAGTCGTAACCTGACAGCCCAAGTAAGTTTCAGAAACAGCTGCGCGTTTACATGGTATCGAAAATCCATTGTGGAAATGGAAAACGGCTAGGAAGAAGCGGATTTCGAGAATCGATTTTGGAGTGTTTACATGGCCAACCAAAAACGGAATTGGGAAATCGGTTTACGAAATCCAGTTTTGGCAGCCCATGTGAATAAAGCGATACACACATGAGGAAAGTATTCCTCTGTCTCTCACACTGCTACCATCTTCATCCTGCGAGCCGCTCAGGTGCTATGGTAAAAATGGCGCACGGAAGTAGTAACGTTTCTTGAACCCGCATTCTACGGCCGTTCATTTAAAAGCTGCATGTGGTTCATTTGCAGTAACCCCACGTTTATCAGGTGGCTACACTGCCACAACTGCTAGGTAGTGGATATTACCAGCAGTGGAAAACAAAACATCATAGTAATGAAGCCTTCCGGTGCAACACGGATTGCACATAACGTTGTTTCGTGGCGTCGTTTTCTCGCTTACTTTTGTGTAAGAGTAAACGAGTCTAACTTTGTGTTCATTTGCCACCGTTATCACAAAGTTTTAAGCACGTTCCGAATTTTTAATGTCTTTATTTTGAGTAGATACGACTTCGCCTATTATAGGGAAACTACATTTGTTTCAGAAGAACACTGTTTTTGCGTAGACAAAGTAATAGGAATAATGTAAGCATTTATAATGATAATTCTGTTGTTGTTTTGAAAGATACTTTTATGTGTGTGCTGAATGTAATAGTTATAACTGTGGTTTGATGAATGCTGATCACGTAATAAAAAAAACATTTCGCATCTGAGGTACTTTACGTGATACAACGGCATTCTCAGTATGTTGTCGTAAGGGGCAAGATAATACGTCACCGTTGACACAAAAATTGTTTTTCAACGCTCTTTATCAAGGACTCGCTTCAAATAAGCGAACAATTAAAGATAGATCAAAGAGGTATTCCAGTAATATTCACAGCAACAGTCATTTCTGAGGCTAGAATTTTAGACACAGCTTTATGTGGAGTGTACCACTTTGAGATACACGACATTTTTTATAATAGATCAGCTCAAGTGAGTTCTACGTATGGTCTTTCGCCATATTATGCGCAGTTTTATTTGTATGATGTCGACACAATTGGTCGAAATACGATCATAGGTGATGCTACTTTTATTTAATCTAATTACTTAGTTTCTAAAGACAGGTTGAAGGTTTTGAGGTTTCTGACTCTACTGTAGCATTAATTGTGGAATTTATTTCTTATGTGTCCGGAAAAAGTTATATAACTTTTGACGTTTTGTTGTCACGTCTTTGTGGCAGTTTTTTCTTCAGCAGGAGTTACTGTGGCTTAATTGGCAGGCTACTTTAAGTAATGTAGATCCTGCTTTCCAAATCAGTTCTTTTTTTTTTAAATTTTCCACATTCATAAATTTGTTTGGTTCAAATTATAGCGAACAAAACTCTACATTATTGTGTAGCTTGCTCCTAGAAAGGAAGATTAATATTCATCAAATGTTTGTACGTCAAAAGGGGATCGTCACTAAAGGGTCCTGTTGGCTATCGTATTCAATAGAGTGGCTGACTGGGCACTTGACGCGCGGCTGCCACAGTGTATGACAAAGCTTAGCGAGAGTGTTGCGACTGCATGTGTTGACAATAAACACTCGTCACACTCACGATTTCCAGAACAAATGGAAATGCGAATCAAGAAAAGACTTTCTAGTTAGGAACTCATATATCCTCTCTGGGCTTCTCAGCCACGACTGACATATGGTAGTATACTTGAATTTGATGATACATGTTTCGCACAATATATTTTCCCATCGTCGTTTAGATTTTATTTTTGTAATATTTAAATGATATATTTATGTTACTACATAAGTGCACCTTTTACCCTGTATTACTTTTCGGCATAATCTAAATGCACATTGACGCATTTATCCCATGTTATACAAACCTTGTGTCAAAAATGACTGAAGCGAGGAGTCGAGAACTTAAGCGAACGGAGAACTCTGCTCTTGAGAACGACAAGAAATCGATTATACATACGAGCACCACGAAATTTTACAAATACAGCTTGGCCGCTAGGAGTACCAAACGCTTTAATGAAGCAGCGGCTCTCGAATGGGTATTGTCTAGCCTCTAGATTCTGCAGGATTATGTTGCTGCAAATATTACAAGTATTTAGTGTGATCCAATATTGTTTTGTTTTGGTTTTCAAATATTTCTTTCAATGCAACACTATATTATGCATAAAAAACTAAAGCTAAAGCCTTTGGCTGAATTTCAGTTGTGAGATGCTGCTGGAAACAAACGGAACAAAATATAATATCGAAAACTTTTATGGGCATTATCAACAATTTTTCTCGTCCTCACTTCGAGAGCTGCCGACACGAGGCGATCTAAAGTGTCAAACCGGAAAGTCTTGTTTTCCAATGTAGTGTTCGAAATGTCGGTATCAATTCTGGAGACAATGTGTCGATAGCTTCTAGTCTGTCGGTTTTCCCATTACTGACTCAGGCCCTTGTAGAGAGCACTGCCGCCTGCAGGGAGGCAACCGTACCGACCTAGCAATACACCAGGTAGCCTATCTTTCAGCGCTCGTGCTCTGTCAGACAGAGCTGTGCCAGCAAGCAGTTTCGATGTTGTAGTGTCATCTCGGCGACCAGCATACTGTGGCTGATAAAGGATGTCAAACCACTCGCATATTCGTACGGAATCGAAATATATCGTATTCAATTAACCTGTTAATTCTTATACTGTACCACATACCCTCGCACATGCTGCCTTTTAATTTTCTATTGTATGGCATGTTTGCGTCCTAGCTCGTCACCAGGTGCGGTGTCTTTCTTTCTGTTTGGTTCAAGAAATTCTTCATTCAGAGTTTCTAACGGGGAGCAACAGCGTCCAAATTGCAGTCCAGCCGTTTTGTTGTTATGGTCTTCAGTCCGAAGACTGGTTAGATGCAGCTATCCACGATAGTCTATCCTGTGCAAAACTCTTAACGTCTAAATAACTAAAGCCCTCTATATACATTAGAGTCTGCTTAATGTATTCAGATCTAAGTCTCCCTTTTCAACTTTGACCCCCTACACCTTGTTACCAAATTAACTATGCCTTCGTGCCTCAGGATGCTTCTTAGCCGGCCAGTGTGGCCGAGCGGTTCGAGGCGCTTCAGCCTGGAACCGCGCGACCGCTACGGTCGCAGGTTCGAATCCTGCCTCGGGCATGGATGTGTGTGATGTCCTTAGGTTAGTTAGGTTTAAGTAATTTCAAGTTCTAGGGGACTGATGACCTCAAATGTTAAGTCCCATAGTGCTCTGAGCCATTTGAACCATTTGATGCATCTCATCAACCGATTCCTTCTTTTAGTCGAGTTGTGCCCTACATTTATTTTCTCCTTTCAGATTAGTACCTCCTCGTTAGTCATTCGATCTACCTGTCTAATATTCAGCATTCATCTGTAGTATCACATATAAATTCTCTTTTCGTCTCAATTGTTCATCGTCCACATCACTTCTGTACAAGGCCACACACCCCAGACAAATACCTCGAGGAAAGGATTCCTTGCACATCATAAATTTGTATTAGTATTAGCAAATTTCTCTTTTCTAGAAATGCTATGCTTACTGTTTCCATTCTTCATTTTTTATCCTCTCTTCTTCGGCCATCATTAGTCACTTTGCTGCCCGAGTAGCTAAACACATCTGATATTTTTAATCTCTCATTTCATAATCTAATTCCTTCGCCTGTTTTAATTCGACTACATTCCACAGTCAGTGTTGTAAATTTTTTGATATTCATCTTATAATTTCTTTCAAGACACTAAACATTTCGATCAACTGATTTTCCAAATACTTTGCGGTATTACAATGCCATCGGCAACTTCAAAGTTTATATTTCGTTTCCCTATACTTTAATTTCCTTTCCGTTTTTTCTTTGGTGTCCTTCACTGCTTAGTCATTTGTTTTTAAGTCGTCAGCCTCCTGACTGGTTTGACGTAGCTCGCCACGATTTCATCTCCTGTGTCGGCCTCTCCTTCTCAGAATAGCACTTGCAATCTTCGCCTCCATTATTTGCTGGATGTATTCCAGTCTCTGTCTTCTCCTACAGTTTGTACCATCTACGTCTCCTTCTAGTAACATGGAATTATTCCCTTAAGTTTTAACAAGTTTCCTATCACCCTGTCCCTTCTTCTTGTCGGTGTTTTCCTCATACTCCTTACCTCGCTGATTCTGCGGAGAACCTCCTCATTTCTTACCTTATCAGTCCATCTTATTTTCAAGGGAACGACTGATAACAACGGGGGAAAGTAATACGGTAGAAAGAGAATGGGTAACTTTGAGAGGTGAAATAGCGAAGGCAGCAGAGGATCATGTAGGTAAAAACACGAGGGCTAGTAAGAATCCTTGGATAACAGAAGAGATATTGAATTTAATTGATGTAAGGAGAAAATATAAAAATGCAGAAAATGTAGTTGGCGCAACGGATCACAAACATCTAAAAAATGAGGTTGACGGGAAGTGCAAAATGGTTAGCAGGGAGGACAAATGTAAGAACTTAGAAGCATGTGTCACAAAGGGAAAGATAGATACCACCTACAGGAAAATTAAAAAGACTCTTGGAGAAAAGGGAACCACCTTTATGAATATCAAGAGCCCAGACGGAAAACCAGTACTAAGCAAGGTAAGGAAATCAGGAAGATGGGAGTATATAGAGGGCCTAAAGAAGGGAGTTGTACTAGAGCCCAATATTATGGAAATGAAAGAGGTCGTAGGTGAAGACGAGATGGGTTGGGGTGGGGGCAGGGGGGGGGGGTTGTTTTGGGGAAGAGACCAAACAGCGAGGTCGTCGGTCTCATGGGATTAGGGAAGGATGGGGAAGGAAGTCGGCCGTGCCCTTTCAAAGGGACCATCCCGGTATTTGCCTGGAGCGATTTAGGGAAACCAAGGAAAGCCTAAATCAGGATGGCTGGATGCGGGATTGAACCGTGGTCCTCCCGAATGCGAGTCCAATGTGCTAACCACTGCGCCATCTCGCTCGGTAAAGATGAGATGGGATATAAAATATTGCGTGAAGAATTTGACAGAGCACTGGAAGACCTAGGTCTAAACTTGGTCCCGGCAGTAGACAACATTCCTTTAGAACTGCAGATAGCCTTGGGAGAGCCAGCCATGACAAACCTCTTCCATCTGGTGAGCAATATGTATGAGACAGGCGAAAAGCCCCCAGCTTCAAGAAGAATATAATAATTCCAGTTCCAAAGAAAGCAGATGCTGACAAACGTGTGAAAATTACCAAACTATCAGTTTAATAAGTTACGTTTGCAAACTCTAACACTAGTTCTATACAGAAGAATGAAAAAACCGTAGAAACCGACCTCGGCGAAGATCAGTTTGGACTCCGGAGAAATGTAGGAACACGCGAGGCAATACTGTCCCTACGGCTTCTCATAGAAGATAGGTTAATTAAAGGCAAACCTACATTTATAGCATTTGTCAACGTAGTGGAAGCGTTAGACAATGTTGACTGGAATACTCTTTTCAAATTCTAGCAGTGGCAAGGGTGAAATACAGGGAGCGAAAGGCTTACTTACAATTTGTACAGAAACCAGGTGGCAGTTATGAGTCGAGGGGTACGAAAGAGTAGCGGTGGTTGAGAAGGGAGGTAGACAGGACTGTAGCCTATCCCCGATGTTATTCAATCTGTATATTGAGCAAGCAGTAAAGGAAACAAAATAAAAATTTGGAGTAGGAATTAAAGTCCAGGAAGAAGAGATAAAAACTTTGAGGTTCGCCGATGGCATTGTAATTCTGTCAGAGACAGCAAAGGACTTGGAAGAGCAGCTGAACGGAACGGACAGTGTCTTGAAAAGAGGATATAAGATGACCATCAACAAAGGCAGAACAAGGATAAGGGAATGTAGTTGAATTAAATCGGGTAATGTTGAGGGAATTAGATTAGGAAATGAGACAAATTAGTAGATGAGTTTTGCCATTTGGGCAGCAAAATAACTGACAATTGTCTAAGTAGAGAGGATAGAATATGTAGACTGGCAAAGTCAAGGAAATCTTTGCTTAGCAGCCGAAATCTGTTAATATCCAGTATAGATTTAAGAGTCAGGAAGTCTTTTCTGAAAGTATTTGTATGGAGTGTAGTCATGTTTGGAAGTGAAACAGGGGCGATAAAGAGTTTAGAAAAGAAGAGAATAGAAGCTTTTGAAATGTGGTACTACAGAACAATGCTGAAGACTAGACGGGGCAGATCACGTAACTAATGAGGGGTCACTGAATATAATTGGAGAGAAAAGAAATTTGTGGCACAACCTAAGTAGAAGAAGGTATCGGTTGGTAGGACACATTCTGAGGCATCAAGGCATCACCATTTTCATACTGGATGGAAACGTGGAGGATAAGACTAGTAGAGGGATACCAAGAGATGAATACAGTAAGCAGATGCAGAAGGATGTAGATTGCAGTAGTTACTCGGAGATGAAGCGGCTTGCACAGGATGTAGTAGTGTGGAGAGCTGCATCAAACCAACAACAAAAACACGATGAGTGGAGTCTGATAGCACTTTAAATTTTTAAATTCGGTCAATAATTATTATATGAAATACAGAAATCAGATTTTTTATTCGAAAATGTTCAGATGTGTGTGAAATCTTATGGAACTTAACTGCTAAGATCATCAGTCCCTAAGCTTACACACTACTTAACCTAAATTAACCTAAGGACAAACACACACACACCAATGCCCGAGGGAGGACTCGAACCTCCGCTGGGACCACCCGCACAGTCCCTGACTGCAGCGCCTGAGACCGCTCGGCTAATCCCGCGCGGCAGATTTTTATTACTCCTGGAAGCGGTTAGATAGGCAACCTGCAATGGGGTGGGTGTGACGGAGTGAACGTTTTAGCCGTTACGTAATATAACTACTTTTTCCATTTGCTCCCGTACTCCAATATTTCGTCATTCGGTTTAAATATATATTAATCTTCCCCGCTATCTCCATTTCTTCCACGTCAAGTACCATGTAGCCAGCCACTGCAAACCAAAATCTATCTCTGTACTTTCTATCCCTCTGATACATTGTTTACTAAGTGTCCATCAGTGACATCCATACAATAACATTGATACTAACATCGATTTACATAGTTCAAGCAATGCATCTCTCTGCTACTTTTAAAATGCGTTTTATTGTGTCACATGGCTATCGGAATTTCTGTAGGTTCTTACATTATCACTTGATAGATAAGTAATATCACGCCCAATACGAAAGAATTTTTTCACTTGTGTCATAGTTTGCCATAGTTTGATCCTAAATGTTACTGAATTCCATCTCTTTTGTTTTTGATTTGGAAATATTTGAATTGTGTTTATTAGCTACTTTCACAAGCAGCTGCGGCCCACATTGTAGATCATTTCCATTCCAGCTAATTCACTTATTCGTCTGCAAAGAGCATTGCGTCAAAAGTAGCGTTATTTATTCGGAAGTCTTTTGGTAATAATTTTCTTCATTTATTTACGACACAGTGAAAATTTATAATGAGTGTATTGAGTACCCTTGTCTAAGTCGAAGAGGGGGTTATTTCAGCTTGCGTGATTCCATTTACAAATTGAACGTATGTTAAGTCATACAAAGTCTGCATTATTCTTACTAAATTTGCGGACGATCCTTGTCCTACAAGACTTGAAATAATTTGATTCTGTTTTATTAGAATCAGTAAAATCAGTACATTCTCGAAGCATTTACGTGAATTGTGTTACTGTCTGTTAAGTAAGATCGTGATCGGGTTGATCGGTGCAAAAATGTATTTGACAACAAACTAAAACATATACATACATCATATATGAACAAAAGAAAATGCAAGTACATAACATAACTAGTCACCCGCAGTGTCGATAGTTGCTTGGCATCTGCGAGGCATGGTTGACACCAAGTTTTCCACTTATTCACGTGGAAGAGACCTCCAAATGTGTCGAATTATATGTCGAATTGCCATGGACTGCTGTTTGAAAGTGAAAATCCTTTTTGCTTGTAACTTCTTTCTGATCGAAGACCATACATTTTCAACACGATTATCGTCAGGCGACTGCGAGGCCAATCCAGTATTTCCACACCTTTCTTCTATTTTCCTGTCGCTACAACGCCTGCTGCAGTGCTTTATTGTCCTCCTGCAGTATCCAGCCTTCATTTTTGTCGATGAACCCCGTTTGGCAGTCGGCAACAAGAATCTTTGATAAACACGACACGTAAGCTGCACTCATGTCTCTTCTTGTGTATCTCAGTCAAGAATTCAAAGTAAACTAATAAATTATGACATTGGATGAAGGACAAAGATTCCCTCTCTTGCGTTGTGAAAGAACTAAGGCGATATCTTCTATCATTTGTGTATAATGCCGACCACGCTCTTACTTAACAGACTGTACAGTGAAAACACCACCTGTTTGCGATATGCCTTTTACGGGCAACATTTTGTGCGTAATTTGTAATTGGATATGTAACAGTATTATTATCACATCGTTCATTTACTATAGAACAGTGACGTAATAGATTTATACGATTAGTAATTTAGACAGTAAATCATGTCTTTGCTGCTGATGTCTAAAGAGATGGGTCCTAAAGTTGACAAATGTGTTCAGTAATTTGGACATGCTAAATGGCTTTATATACTTTTAGAACCGGTTGTGGCTATTGAACTAAGGACAGTATTTTGAATTTCGCAACCTCAAAACATATATCTACACCTTTCGATATGTGGCGAAAGGTACTTCTGGTATCGCTAACTGATCCTCCCCCCCCCCCCCCCCCCTTCTTCTTCCACTCTCGAATGAAGTGTGGAAAGAATGATTGTCGGTAAGCCTCTGTAGTAGCTCTACTTATTGGAATTTTATCATCGTGACCATTTCGCGAGATGTATCGGGAAGAAAGTAATACGTTGTCCGATTCTTCCCGTAAAGTATTTTCTCGAAATTTCAGCAGTAAACCTCTCCCTCATGAACAACATCTCCCTTGTAATGTCTGACACTTGTGTTTTTGTTGAGCAGCTCTGTAACGCTCTCGCGCCGACCAAACGATCCCACAACGAAACGCGCCGTTCTTCGTTGGATCTTCTCTGTCTTCTATGAGTCCTGCCTGGTAAGGGCCCCAGATTGATGAACAATACCTCATTACCGGTCTAACATGCGCCTTGTAAGCCATTTCTTTGGTGTATGACTTATATTTCCTTAAGATTCTTCCTGGGTATCACAGTCTGGCATCTTCTTTTTCTACTACACTACTGGCCATTAAAATTGCTACACCACGAGGATGACGCGCTACAGACTCGAAATTTAACCGACACGAAGAAGATGCTGTGATATGCAAATGATTAGCTTTTCAGAGCATTCACACAAGGTTGGCGCCGGTGGCGACACCTACAACGCACTGACATGAGGAAAGTTTCCAACCGATTTCTCGCACACAAACAGCAGTTGACCGGCGTTGCCTGGTGCAACGTTGTCGTGATGCCTCGTGTAAGGAGGAGAAATGCGTACCATCACGTTTCCGACTTTGATAAAGGTCGGATTGTAGCCTATCGCGATTGCGGTTTATCGTATCGCGACATTGCTACTCGCGTTGGTCGAGATCCAATGACTGTTAGCAGAATATAGAACCGGTGGGTTCAGGAAGATAATACGGAATGCCGTGCAGGATCCCAACGGCCTCGTATCTCTAGCAGTCGAGATAAGAAGCATCTTATCCGCATGGCTGTAACGGACCGTGCAGCCACGTCTCGATCCCTGATTCAACAGATTGGGACGTCTGCAAGACAACAACCATCTGCACGAACACTTCGACGACGTTTGCACCAGCATGCACTATCAGCTCGGAGAACACGGCTGCGGTTACCCTTGACACTGCATCACAGACAGGAGCGCCGTCCACAGCTCGTGGTCGTGCGGTAGCGTTCTCGCTTCCCGCGGCCGGGTCCCCGGGTTCGATTCCCGGCGGTGTCAGGGATTTTCTCTGCCTCGTGATGACTGGGTGTTGTGTGATGTCCTTAGGTTAGTTAGGTTTAAGTAGTTCTAAGTTCTGGGGGACTGATGACCATAGATGTTAAGTCCCATAGTGCTCAGAGCCATTTGAACAAGAGCGCCTACGATGGTGTACTCAACGACGAACCTGGGTGCACGAATGGCAAAACGTCATTTTTTCGGATGAATTCAGGTTCTGTTTACACCATCATGATGGTCGCATCCGTGTTTGGCGACATCGCGGTGAACGCACATTGGAAGCGTGTATTCGTCATCGCCATACTGGCGTATCACCCGGCGTGATGGTATGGGGCGCCATTGTTTACACGTCTCGGTCACCTCTTGTTCGCAGTGACGGCACTTTGAACAGTGGACGTTACATTTCAGATGTGTTACGATCCGTGGCTCTACCCTTCATTCGATCCCTGCCAAACCCTACATTTCAGCAGGATAACGCACCGCATGTTGGAGGTCCTGTACGGGCCTTTCTGGATACAGAAAATGTTCGACTGCTGCCCTGGCCAGCACATTCTCCAGGTCTCTCACCAATGGTCAATGGTGGCCGAGCAACTGGTTCGTCGCAATACGCCAGTCACTACTCTTGATGAACTGTGGTAACGTGTTGAAGCTGCATGGGCAGCTGTCCTGTACACGCCATCCAAGCTGTGTTTGACTCAATGCCCAGGCGTATCAAGGCCGTTGTTACGGCCAGAGGTGGTTGTTCTGGGTACTGATTTCTCAGGATCTATGCAACCAAATTGCTTGAAAATGTAATCACATGTCAGTTCTAGTATAATATATTTGTCCAATGAATACCCGTTTATCATCTGAATTTCTTCTTGGTGTAGCAATTTTAATGGCCAGTAGTGTATTTGTTTTACGTGGTCATTCCACTTAAGGCCGCTCTGGATTGTTACTTGAAGATGTTTTAGGGTAGATACAGTTTCCAGCGTTTTGTCATCGATATTGTAGTTGTGCGTTAGTGGATTTCTTTTCGTATGTATGCGCAATATGTTACATTTATTTACATTCAGGGTCAACGGCCAGAGCCTGCACCGTTCATTAATCCTATGTACTTTATTCTGCAAATTGATACTGTCTTCTAGCTTTGCTATTTTCTTATAGACAACCGCGTTATCTGCGAACAATCTTAAAGAGGTTCCGACGGTTTCTGCGAGATCATTCATATGCATTGAAAACAGTAACGGTGCTATCACACTACAGTTTGAGGTGAAGACTTAGACGTTGTTATGTTCGAACAAATGTAATTTCCATACTTATGGTCGTAAGTATGACTGTAGACGAATAACTGCCAAAGCACGAGCGTTTACTCATATAGGCCAATGTCACGAAGTATCAAATTAACTCAGATTAACGCAAGAAAGCTTTCTACGATGTAAACAGAGGTTATTCTGTTAATAGATGATTAGAACTTATATTAGATGTGAATATCTGTAATTTCTCATTAACAGTAATAATTTTCGGACATTCTTTCTCGAATAAAATTTCCAGATTCCAGGTTATGTGATGGAATGACTGGCACATAAAAGCAAGTTTTGTCGATGCTTCTAGTTAACTCCAGAATAAAAATAAAGCAACAGTTAATTCAATGTAAGCTTTAATAGTGGGCATCATAATGGATAAACTGTACACAAAAGAAAAACACAAGATATATCAGTAAACCAGCCCCGGTGCGTTAGAAGGACTACAAGCACAGCACTCTGCGATATACCTAAAAGACCTAAATTCCATTTACTCTAGACTGGTAAAAGATGTAACTCTTCTTTCAACTTAGAAAATAATTTCGATAATCTGTCCTCACGTGTACGACCAAAACGTACCGCGATTGGTGACCGTAGACTTCAATGTAGATTCTTCGTGCTATGAGCGATGGGTTAATTAATTTCAAAACATCATAATGTCTATCACCACTAACGAAAAGATGTCAATTTTAATATCATCCTACAATATGAGATTATAACATGCGAAAGAATCGAACTTTTCAGAAGAATGGTTTCCTTAAAGCCCTTGATAAAGAACTGTACAGTGAAGAAAACACTTCTATCTAAGAACAGTGATTTTCAAATTTTTTTGTACGAAAAATACATTTAGCGGAAAATTCATTTCAGAAATGGATGAAGTTTAGTTTTGAGAAAATCATAAAAATATACCTGATCACGGAAGTACTGTCTTTGCTGTCAGAAAACTGGGAGATGGGAGGTACAGCTGGTTGGTTTGTCCTTCTTTTCCACCAGCTTTGGCAATCTGTGACTTCCATCTCTTCTAACATCCGAAAAACTGATAGCTGGAAAAGCTTTTGAGTGAAATGAGTAGGATGCGGCAGCCATTGATCGATATTCTGCAGGCCTTCCACAACCACGCTTCAGGGATGGAACTATTCACTGTAAAGACAGTCGACTAACTCGGCTGACCTAAAAGCTGGCAACACAGAAAAACGTTTAACTAAAATCCAACGTTTTTCACAGCCATACGTAGCCCATGTAACGTGTAACGAATTATTTCTTATGTGTGTTCAGTAATTACGTTAAGTGAAAATGAAGAAATGCTTGACGGGTCGAGTCAAAATCTCTACGTCATTTACTGCTTGTCAGAAGAGTGTGATGCAGCTATGCCATTAATTTTTTTTTCAGGATGAACAGCGCCAGTGCACTAGGTAAGCATGCCATGTGTTGTAATAGTATGGTTAATTCGCAAAAGACCGGTGTCAGCTTTTGTAATAGGACCTTCCTGGCTTAATAGTGAGATTTACTCAATTGCATTGATTGGTGACAGTTGGACAAAAACCGACGTTTTTCTCTGAATATGATTGTGATTTAGTTATTGATCTGGATAAGTTTGTGATACTTATAATTGTTGCGTTGTAATATTCCAACCTGTATTAAATACAGGGTGAACTCAAACCTCATCGACAAAAGTTCGGGTGTTGATGAGGGACATTTTCTGAGTATTTTGATATAAGGGATATTTGGTCTCCGGTGCTTTGTTAAACAGTTATTACATTTCAATTTATTTCTAACCCCATTTTATCTTTGTATCTTCATTTCACTGGAAATATTTGTTCAACACTGCAAATATCTTCACTGGAAAAGCACTCGCTGTTGACGACTGTAATACCCATTTTACTCTTCGCCCTCAATCTTGGATTCGGTGCTGCTCGGTTCTGCCTCGGGTTTGTTTTTCTGCCAGTGTTAATTGGACGTTAACATACATAGCGTCATGGATTGGTTTTCTGAGGAATTGGCCGATATTCACCTCGTGTGCGATTTAACTGAATGGAGTGGAAGAGCGATGCGACACCTCTTTACTGAGCTGTTCCCATGAAGACGGCAACTACACATAATACTTTTTTTGTTGTTCATTTTGGTGATTGCACATTATAGGCTTCCTCACTGTTGTGAAGGTGTTTTCACAAGAACGAATGTAATTTGAGTAACGAACCGAATAAATCATAATTACATTACGTGCTACCGCAGACTTGGGCCCCTTACACCTAAGTACCCGAAAATATCCCTGAACAGCCTTCGAAATTGGGACGATCGAACTTGGTTTAACTCGGTACATTTTTAAGGACAGAGTTTGAGCAGTTTTCTCTTTTCTTACTTGGCATGTGTAGTGTACGGGAAATTGGCCCTGTGAGTGAATGTAGGAGGATACAGGATGACTCGGATAGAATTCCTGTTTGCTGCGATGAATAACGGCTTGCCATAAATTTGGAAAAATGTAAGAAATGCAGATGACCAGGGAAAGTAATTATGCAAGTGATACGAAGTGGAGCGAATACGTAAGATCGGTTCATTCTTGAGTTCTGGTCGAGTCTTTGGGATTCCCAACAGTTCAAACTAAAGGAACACATCGAAGCCATTCAGAGGTGAGCTGCTAGATTTGTTACCGAAGGGTTCGATCAGCACGAGAGTATTACGCTAACTCAAATGGGAATCTCTGTAGGGAATAAGACGTTCTTTCCGCCAAACAAAATTGAGAAAGTTGAAAGAACCGGCGTATGCGACAGACTGAAGAACGATCCTTCTGCCACCAACATATATTTACCGTAAGGACCGCGAAGACAAGAAAAATCAGGGCTTGTGCGGAAGCACGTAGACAGTCAGTTTTCCCTCTCTTCATTTTTGAGTAAAACAGGAAAGTGAATGTCTAAAGGTAGCACAAGGCACTCTCCGCCATGGAGACTTGCGGAGTACGTTTTCGCAGATGTAGATGTTGCGGTGGCCATTTCGGAGCGGATTTGAATATTTTTGTTTTTATACAAAAACATGTTTCTGATTACTGGCATAGCACATCAGCTAGCATAGGGACTTCTGTTGTTACCGCTTTCGTAGGTTTCTTTCTGTTTAAAGTTTATAATATTCAAATTCGTAATTTACTATGACGCAACCTGCAGGCGAAAAGTGTGTTGTCTGTAATGTAGTTTATTGGGCGATTAGTCGGGCAATGATGGTGCTAGTGATTGTACTGTGTCAAGCAATACGTCGTCGTTAGTCTACTTTGCTTAACGTTAATGATGCAGGTAACAAACTTTGATTTCACATTAATGTCTCCAGGAAATTAGATTTTCAGACAACACTAAATAATTCTTTTTATTCCACCTGTTATTTAATAATGTAAGCGGTATTCATAACTGCATAATGTTAATGGTAAAGATGTCATAAAAATGGTGCATTTATTTTGATAAATTGTCCGTTTACTTTTACTGATCTGCAAACAAGCTCATTTTGGTATAATTTTACTCACTAATGTTATCTTCACATAATTTAATGATGGGGCTAATTAGGAACACGTAATGTACGGTCACTGATTAATAAAGAGGTTTGGTGAAGGAGACAAACACGAACTACCAGTAATTCTCTGTAATGGTCGCAAATATCTTAAACATTTTATGCCCAAAGTTATTAGATTCAGTTATCATGGACATCCACGCGATAATCAATATCTGCTTCAGAGTGTTCTTCCCAGTTGGGTGCGCTGTCTAAAAATATGAGAACCACGTTCTTCTTAGCGGAAGAAACACGCTTTGAACTGCTTCCACGTCAGCACCTGATTATATTCTTATCCTCATGTCGACGTCATTGATTATCCATCACAAGACGCGAACCAAGTTTCTTCATAAGGCGGGGTATTGTCGCCAACATATGGTGCCCGCGCGTCATACTTTTTTAGTCGTTACAAACTTTCGCCGACAGCCCTTCCGAACATGCAATGAATGCCAGTGGGCGCTGAAAGGTAACAGATTACACAGCTGCCGGCCGCCGAGTGGCCTTACATTCTCACTTTTAAAGATGTGTTAACACGGCGCGTGCAGCAGCTGTCTCCACGGAAACTATCGTATTACAACATGACACAGAGCGCACAGCCTGTTACCCAGAGAAAACTGCTAGCAGCTTCCTCGCAGAATCGTGTTTTGTTGTTTCTCATATGAAAAGAAAAGACTGAAATACGACTCTGATGAAAGTTCACATTTTTTTCTTTATCCTGGCTGACGTAAGTATTTCCGTCAGATCATAATTTTCATATAAGATTATTATGTACTTAAATACGAATGTTCCGTATGAGTTTACTAAAAGTTCTGTTTAAGCATACTCTTTTTACACTGTTTTCTCACTTCAGACCGCTGAATCGTTCCTTACAGAACGAAAGGAAAAATTATAGAGAGAAATGTACCGCAAACCTTGAAACAAAATATCGAATTAATTACACAAGCCGAAGACTTGTTGTAAGAGCTTCAGTAGACTTCCTACTACTTTTTTTCCTTGGACCTTTATCCCGACCGGCGCATTGATATTAACGGAATATGGGTACCCCATCTATCTCCGTGTGCTTCACGTGAGAGTGAGCGAAAGTTTTTAACATAACGTGTATTTGAGGCGGGACTTGGGTACTCGGCTGGTACTCACCTAAAAATCACATCCAGGCTGTCCAGCACACCGACCCTCGTCGTTAATTCGCCGGGCAGATTCGAATTGTTGCCGGCGCACCTCTCCGTCCCGGAAGGGGCGCCCTAACACGCCAGCGGAGGGGGGAGAGGGGGGGGGCAGTGTTTGCAGCAGACCTTACTTATTTCACATTTAGCATTCCTGTTTATCAGGTATAGTATTCTGTACCCCTCCTTTCCTCCCTCCCCCTTCCCTCACTCGGCTTTTCATCTACATCTACATTTATACTCCGCAAGCCACCCAACGGTGTGTGGCGGAGGGCACTTTACGTGCCACTGTCATTACCTCCCTTTCCTGTTCCAGTCGCGTATGGTTCGCGCGAAGAACGACTGCCGGAAAGCCACCGTGTGTGCTCGAATCTTTCTAATTTTACATTCGTGATCTCCTCGGGAGGTATAAGTAGGGGGAAGCAATATATTCGATACCTCATCCAGAAACGCACCCTCTCGAAACCTGGCGAGCAAGCTACACCGCGATGCAGAGCGCCTCTCTTGCAAGGCCTGCCACTTGAGTTTGCTAAACATCTCCGTAACGCTATCACGCTTACCAAATATCCCGTGACGAAACGCGCCGCTCTTTTCTGGTTCTTCTCTATCTCCTCCGTCAATCTGACATGGTACGGATCCCACACTGATGAGCAATACTCAAGTATAGGTCGAACGAGTTTCTTGTAAGCCACCTCCTTTGTTGATGGACTACATTTTCTAAGGACTCTCCCAATGAATCTCAACCTGGCACCCGCCATACTAACAGTTAAATTTATATGATCATTCCACTTCAAATCGTTCCGTACTCATACTCCAAGATATTTTACAGAAGTAACTGCTACCAGTGTTTGTTCCGCTATCATATGATCATACAATAAAGGATCCTTCTCTCTATGTATTCGCAATAGATTACATTTGTCTATGTTAAGGGTCAGTTGCCACTCCCTGCACCAAGTGCCTATCCGCTGCAGATCTTCCTGCATTTCGCTGCAATTTTATAATGCTCTAACTTCTCTGTATACTACAGCATCATCCGGAAAAGCAGCACGGAACTACCGACACTATTTACTATGTCATTTATATATAATGTGAAAAGCAATGGTCCCATAACACTCCTCTGTGGCACGCCAGAGGTTACTTTAACGTCTGTAGAGGTCTCTCCATTGAGAACAACATGCTGTGTTCTGTTTGCTAAAAACTCTTCAATCCAGCCACACAGCTGGTCTGATATTCCGTAGACTCTTACTTTGTTTATCAGGCGACAGCGCGGAACTGTATCGAACGCCTTCGGGGAAGTCAAGGAAAATGGAATCTACCTGGGAGCCTGTATCTAATATTTTCTGGATCTCATGAACAAATAAAGCGAGTTAGGTCTCACACGATCGCTGTTTCCGGAATCCATATTGATTCCTACAGAATAGATTCTGGGTTACCAGAAATGACATGATACGCGAGCAAAAAACATGTTCTAAAATTCTACAACAGATCGATGTCGTTTCCTTTGTTATTTCTTTTTTTGCCTTTTCTATTTTAACTTCTTAGATATGGCAGCGTAGACGATATATACTACAAAGTTTAGACACAAGTGCAATAATTTAAGCGCAAGGCTTTGAATACACTGTTCTATAAAGTGAAGTCCCTTTACTTTTTTTTTTGTACTCTACTGTATGATTTACAATATGAGTATTAACGCCATGTCTGAACGAATTCCTGCTATGGTTTCTCTCGAGGAGCAAACGAAAGAAAATGAATTCACTTTGATCACATTGTGTCTTGCGTCTCAGGTGACAAGTGGCCAGGTGACAAGTGGTAGCGATATATCTGGTCGAAGAGAGTGTCCTTGATCGGAAAAAGATCGCAACATGGCGATATAATCATTCACGAATCTAAATGGAAAGATTACAATCACAGCCAGTGACAGCGTACATTGAAGTTCTCCAGCGACGTCAGGAATCTA
Organism: Schistocerca cancellata; assembly: GCF_023864275.1. NCBI lineage: Eukaryota > Metazoa > Arthropoda > Insecta > Orthoptera > Acrididae > Schistocerca > Schistocerca cancellata. The sequence continues at coordinate 197,928,424 of NC_064630.1, forward strand.
TCGCCTGGTTTGTTACGGACAAAGTTTTTCTTATGCAACTCAAAAAATGCTTTTTAGTTCTTTTGGAAAATTCATAAATATTTACTATTTTCAGCCACAATAAACGACCCAACACAATAAACTTACTGACAATGATACTGCGCCAGTGCATCAAGTCTTATTAATATTTACAATTTTCTCTCACTTATTATGACTCAATACAGCACTACAATGACGTTGTGTAAGTGTGTTCCAGTTACTGTGTACTAGACAGTTGATGATTAAAATTGCGGGTTCACGAAGGCAGCACGCATCAAACGTCAAATTGGCTTCAAGTATACTTACTTCCTATATACTTACTTCCTACTTGGATATACAAATGCATTCCAGCGCAACTGCAGAAAGATGGTAGGAGTAATTCCACCTAAATTCTGTATGTAAAGAAGGATTTCGCAGAAAGGTTTCTCATTCAAACATTTATTTGAATGTTATTTACGCCGAGATCATAATATACCTCGTGTAGGATGGAGTAAAGTCTGCCAGCACGCATCAAAATACACAGCGGCAGGATTGTAGCTTGTTGAGAATACGGTTTATCGTTCCGATGTTGCTGCTCACGTTGGTCGGGATTTCACGACTGTCTTGCGAAAATGTAATCGATGGGATAAGGAGGGCCATACTCAACCCCATGCAAGATCTCAGTGCATCCGAATGACTAGTGCACTAGAATACAGACACACGAAGGGCGTGCTGAAAAGTAATACCTCCGTATTTTTTATTCTCTTTTCAATATTGACTGAGGTACTGAATGTGAGAAGTGTCACTCAGTCGACTTGCCTGTTTCACTGACGCAAGTTGCAACCCTCTGTCGCTAGAGGGCTACGAATTGTAGCGTGTAACATGGCGGCGTGTAACGCAAGTACGTCACTGTGTGAGAATATTAGCAGCACGGCTTAGAACGGTTGGTCCACACGTGAAGCACCCTCTACACGTATGTAAATCGTTAGAATTTCCTCAAAATCAGTTGGCAATGCGTATTTAGCGAAGACGATCTGTCCGAATGAGAGCGCCAAAGTTACAATGAGTTAGATATAAGCGTATGTCACCCAGTGGCAGTACTATGAAACAAAGTCGCTTGAGGTAACGTGCTATGAACATTACTGAAGGATACTGTTACCTGGCGACGAAAGTATGAGTTAGTATAATGTAATATTTTTGGTGTTTTAGTAAAATGTATTAATTATTAAAATGTTTAACATTGAGATTTTGCTAAACATAAAACAAAGAACTAAATAATATTGTAAAAATTATTACGTAATTAAAGAATTTAACCGGTTTATTAGGACATACACATCACACTAACACACCAGATGGGTAGAATACGTAACTCCTTTCATGCAAGTTGTCAATAGCCTTCCACATTTTTCAACAGGTTTCACACATAATGGATTGATGTCCCAGACAAAGCAAACGAATGAGTGGGATTCGCCCATACCAAAGGTACCCACTACAGAAATGACACAAGATAAAAGCAAACAAGCCATAGTTACTCTAGAAAACAGGGCCGACTATAGAAAGAAAATTTATTACAAGAAACTGAAACGTGTTATACAGTTCTTTGAAGAGCAACGACTCCTCTTACTAACGCACCCTAAATCGACAAAAATTGAGGACCATATGTAATTTCTAAAATACCATACCCAGAACGTAAAGATTAGCCTATGAGAAAACAGAAAGAGACAAGGCACAAGGATATAAAAGCCTTTATAGAATAATGAAGCTAGGTAACATTTTTTCTATTACAAGACAATTGTCCATAGTGTTCATAATTCCAAGTATAATTCTCTTCTGGAATGTACACTCCTGGAAATGGAAAAAAGAACACATTGACACCGGTGTGTCAGACCCACCATACTTGCTCCGGACACTGCGAGAGGGCTATACAAGCAATGATCACACGCACGGCACAGCGGACACACCAGGAACCGCGGTGTTGGCCGTCGAATGGCGCTAGCTGCGCAGCATTTGTGCACCGCCGCCGTCAGTGTCAGCCAGTTTGCCGTGGCATACGGAGCTCCATCGCAGTCTTTAACACTGGTAGCATGCCGCGACAGCGTGGACGTGAACCGTATGTGCAGTTGACGGACTTTGAGCGAGGGCGTATAGTGGGCATGCGGGAGGCCAGGTGGACGTACCGCCGAATTGCTCAACACGTGGGGCGTGAGGTCTCCACAGTACATCGATGTTGTCGCCAGTGGTCGGCGGAAGGTGCACGTGCCCGTCGACCTGGAACCGGACCGCAGCGACGCACGGATGCACGCCAAGACCGTAGGATCCTACGCAGTGCCGTAGGGGACCTCACCGCCACTTCCCAGCAAATTAGGGACACTGTTGCTCCTGGGGTATCGGCGAGGACCATTCGCAACCGTCTCCATGAAGCTGGGCTACGGTCCCGCACACCGTTAGGCCGTCTTCCGCTCACGCCCCAACATCGTGCAGCCCGCCTCCAGTGGTGTCGCGACAGGCGTGAATGGAGGGACGAATGGAGACGTGTCGTCTTCAGCGATGAGAGTCGCTTCTGCCTTGGTGCCAATGATGGTCGTATGCGTGTTTGGCGCCGTGCAGGTGAGCGCCACAATCAGGACTGCATACGACCGAGGCACACAGGGCCAACACCCGGCATCCTGGTGTGGGGAGCGATCTCCTACACTGGCCGTACACCACTGGTGATCGTCGAGGGGACACTGAATAGTGCACGGTACATCCAAACCGTCATCGAACCCATCGTTCTACCATTCCTAGACCGGCAAGGGAACTTGCTGTTCCAACAGGACAATGCACGTCCGCATGTATCCCGTGCCACCCAACGTACTCTAGAAGGTGTAAGTCAACTACCCTGGCCAGCAAGATCTCCGGATCTGTCCCCCATTGAGCATGTTTGGGACTGGATGAAGCGTCGTCTCACGCGGTCTGCACGTCCAGCACGAACGCTGGTCCAACTGAGGCGCCAGGTGGAAATGGCATGGCAAGCCGTTCCACAGGACTACATCCAGCATCTCTACGATCGTCTCCATGGGAGAATAGCAGCCTGCATTGCTGCGAAAGGTGGATATACACTGTACTAGTGCCAACATTGTGCATGCTCTGTTGCCTGTGTCTATGTGCCTGTGGTTCTGTCAGTGTGATCATGTGATGTATCTGACCCCAGGAATGTGTCAATAAAGTTTCCCCTTCCTGGGACAATGAATTCACGGTGTTCTTATTTCAATTTTCAGGAGTGTATTATAAGATAAAGTAATGTGTATAGGCATAAGTGATTCTTTTGATTTGTACACGTAGACATAAGATTAACAGCAAATGGGGAGTAAAACACTGTTTCATGTGAAGCGAAAGTATAAACAAAATTAGCTTATGGCTCAGCGATCCGTGCCCAACAATATGCGCTGACGTCAGAAGCAGGAGAGGAGGCACTGACCTGTACGCATGCGCGACGGACTGGCTCAAGGCGCAAACAAATTAGGAATGCAATGTATACTGAAAGGTGGCTACACTGAGTCACAGCGCCAGAGAGTATTATTCAGCCGCCTCCACAGGCAGTGCTTGTTCAGAAGCGGTGGTAGGCAGTTCTTGTCGAGAAGTCGTAGTGGAGAGTGCTTGTTGAGATGTGGTAGTGGAGAGTTCTTATCGAGAAGTCGTGGTGGAGAGTGCTTGTTGAGATGTAGCAGTGGTGAGTCGTTGTTGAGAAGTTCCCATGGAGAGTGTTTGTTCAGATGTTGTCATATTGTTTTGATGGGCTAGACACCAGATATTGTTGGATTGAGGATGCTGTAATGAGCAGAATGTGCTTTTCGTCAATATATATATATATATGAAGGTAAAAAAAATCCTTTTTTTTATTATTTCAATGTCTTAAACAATAATGCCTCTTGGTCACAGGTTCAGTCAACAAAGCATCTGGCTCGTGTTCTTGTATTAGACTGTATTTGTGGTTTCTATGTGTAATTATAGTATTTCTGGTTTTTTTTAATTACTTCAGTATAAATGGTGTTTAAAATATCTGGTCTTACTGAGGAAGAACCGTGCCAGATGTGTACGTTGATCACACTTCCACACACAGAACAGCTACACTTGTGCTTTGTTATTTCGTAGCTTTTATAGTTGCTGGGGACTTAATTAATTAATTGTGTTAACGGAAATTTTCTTTCATTCTTTGTTGTTATTCTATGCAGTCAGATTGCGTACAAATACCAGACAGGGCCAACCGGTTACGAGACCTCGTAGTCGGACAAACATCGACCAAAATTAAAATTATTTGCATTCATATTTAATTAAGCCCCCATGCACGTGGCGACCGCTGCTTCGGATCGTCCCTTGGAAATCTTCTGATAGTAAAAATAGCAGACAGTAGTATTGTTGTAGTAATTTGTAGTTTAGTAATTGTAGTCTGTATTGCATGTGTAGATTTGGTAATTGTCATTCTTCTAATGGTATTTTTGCAGAATTTAATTTTTGATGTCTTGTATACAGGTCTGAGAATTTTGTGCAATTGTGAAGGTTTTAATTGTTCGTTAGGCGTGTTTGTCGGGAAGCATTTCGTGTGATTGGTATTGTTGGAGATAAAGTGTTATTCTGTGTAATTTTCGTATAGTGACGAGTTTTGTATGTTTTGTAAATGATTACGCGATCTATGAAAAAGGCAAAAATGATGAACAGTGAGAATGACGAAATTGTTAACATGGCGAACTCGCCAACACAGGAGAACAGTATGATGAATAATGAAGTGGAAAACAATTTAATAAGTCGGGAAAATAGTCCGGGAACAGTTCAAAATTTTTCACAATCAAAAAATTTTCAGAATACGAGATTAACGACAGAAGATATGGAGCAGTTGATGAGTGCAATATTAAATTTGGGATCTCGGTTAGACTCACAAATGGGAACAATGGAAACACAGTTAAGATCTGAATTAAAAACAGTGGGATCACAGTTACGATCTGAATTAAAAACAGATATGGGAACAATGGAAACACGGTTAGACTCACGAATAGGGACATGTTTCAAAAACATGAAAGATGAATTAAAGAAAGAAATTAGAGAAGAAGTACAACCGATTTTGAATGCTCACAATAATAGATTAATTTAAATAGAAATCAGACAAAAGGAACAGGATAGAGAACAGGAAGAAAGAGATCGCGTGATAGTACAAAAATTTTCACAGTTAAATTTACAACGTGCACACGATAAGGAAGAAATATTTTAAAGAATCGAGGAATCTGTACCAAATGACAGAATAAATAACCTAACACAACAGTATGAACAATTAACTACTAAATGTGACAATAACAAATAGGTGACTTATCGGAAAGAGTTGAGGAGATTGCAGATAAATTGACAAGTCTTAGTTTAAATGGGGACAGAGATTCAGATGATACAGCTCCATTGCCATTTGCAAAACAGAAGAGTACCAGAACATAAATAAACATGTTGAAAATCAGGGAAAATTTAATGAACGCGTTAAAATGGAATTTGAGGCGTTACGAAAGCAATTCAAACAAATTGAAGGTGAAACCGTAGGAAAAGACAGTAGAAGAAATTTAGAATCACAGGTAGCAGAGGGGTTTGAAGAGTATAATTTGTTTCATTTACGAGATGCAAGAAGAGAGAGCCAGGCGCGCGAACTTGACAATAATCGACATTGGGACTGGGACAGACGCGGTAGGCCTTTGTCGCCACAAGGAGAAAACTTTGACTATAAACACTTCTTAACTGTTCGGAAATTTAAGATCTTTCGCAATTCTAGGAACGACATACATCCATGTTCATGGTTAGATCAATTTATTTACGCACTTCCACCAAATTGGCTACTAAGTCACAAACTGGAATTTATGTGCGGCTATTAAAGTCCTCAGGGGATTCACTACGCTAAGTGAATATGTGCCGTAGCGTGCACAGGGCCCCGAGGTGTAGTAGTGCTATTTCTATTTTAGTTTTCTGCACTGCTGCCTACTCTTTGACTATTCTTTGCATCTATCAGAACAACTCTTCGACTATCAATCTATCTAGAGAGCGAGTAAAAAATAACCGGATATGACTATTTCACCCAAAAGTGATTTCGGAAATTACCGTTTGGACTTACTGTATCTTCAGCAGCATTCATTCATAGTTTAAACGAAATTTTACCTGTTTATCTTCGTGACAATATTACTTCATATGTTGACGATATTCTTATTGCTAAACGTTCTTGGAGTGAGCATAACAAAATTTTGGATTCATTATTACGTATTTTTGCAAGAGTTGGCATTACAGTGAACTTGAAAAAATCTGAATTTGGTCGTTCTCAGGTGAAATTTCTTGCTCATATTATTTCTACAGAAGGTATTCTTCCTGATCCAGAGAAACTAGACGCTATTCATAATTATGCTGTTCCTACTACAAAACGTGATGTTCGTAGTTTCCTTGGTGTCTGTAATTTTCTTAGACGCTTTGTTAAATTGGACGATTTGACCACACCTCGTTTATGTGAACTGTCTGGAAAGAATTCTAATTGGTGTTGGGATGAGGAAGCTCAATCAGAATTTGAACAACTTCGTGATGCTTTAGTTGCTGCTCCACTTCTTTCACATCCGGATTTATCTAAAGATTTTTGTTTGGCGACGGACTCATCATACAAAGGCCTAGGTGCACACTTATTTCAAGAGATAGAAGAAAACGGCGTTGTAGTACAGAAAACTATTGCATTTGGAAGTCGTGTTCTCTCTAAATCAGAAAAGAATTATTCGATTACGGAACTTGAAGCTTTGGCTGTTGTATGGGCTTTCACAAAATTTCGCATATTTTTGTATGGCAGACATACTAAGGTTTACACCGATCATCGAGCTCTGGAATTTCTTATGTCAACAAAATTAACTCATGGAAGATTGTCACGATGGGCGCTGTATCTATAGGAATTTGATTTTAGTATTGTTTACATACAGGGTTCTTCAAATATTATTGCTGATGCTTTATCACGTGCACCTATGGGTTTGAAACAAAGTGCTGAGGAGGACTGCAAGGAAAACAATTATTGTTTGATGTATATTCAAGGTGTTGCGTTCGAAAATTTTATTTCGTCTTCGCTCCAGGACATCGCTAAGGAGCAAAATAAGGATCCAATCTGGAAGGACATTAAGGAGAAGTGGAAGAGAAAGGAAAGCATAGCGATTAGACAGTATTATTTGGTTCGCAATGATATTCTTTTTAAACGAAAATCGGTCGACAACTCTGTTTGGTTATTTTGTATTCCTGATGAGTGGGTTAATAATTTGTTTTGGTACACACATTTCAGTTATGCACACTTTGGTCCCAGAAAATGCTTTCATAAATTACGAGAAAATTGCTACTTCAGTAATATGGAAAAACGTATTCGATCTGTTCTTGCCAAATGCAAATCATGTCAAAAGGCTAAGCCGCCAACTATTTCTCACAGAGCACCGTTGTTTCCTATCATTCCAGCGAAATTAAAGGACATAGCTGCAGTCGATTTGTTTGGTCCAGTGGTTCGTTCTACTAATGGTTTTGTGTACTTTTGGTAGCAGTGGAATTGACATCAAAATATGTGTGTTTTACACCTTTACGTAAAGCAACAGCTCGTTCAGTATCTAATGCTTTCATCAAACATTTTTTTAAAGAAGTGGGTCATGTTGATAAGGTTATATCAGATAATGGATCACAGTTTCGCTCTAAAATTTGGCTTCATGCTCTACGGCGTCGTAAAATTAAACCAATTTTCATTTCACTTTTTCACCCTCAATCTAACGCTTCAGAGAGATGGATGAAGGAAATCAATAAATTGTGTCGACTTTATTGTCTTTAGAATCACAGAACTTGGGATCAGTATCTTCATATTTTTCAAAACATTCTGAATGAACTTCCTAATGACTCAACTTCTTTACCGCCTATATTGATATTAAAAAATAAAGCACCGACAAATCGCATTTCTGAAATCGTTCCTTTTCCGCCTACATGGAAACTGCGGCATTCTGAAGTTGTTAACCTGGCTCTACAAAATATTGCATCTGCGGCTGCTAGAAGAGAGAAATCAGCTAAGCGTCCTGGTCGTTTAAAAACCTTGTCAGTTGGTCAAAAGGTGTTAATTAAGTCTCACCGTTTGTCTCACAAAGGAAAGGGCTTGTGTCGGAAATTTTTTCTGCTTTATAATGGTCCATATAGAATTCGCAAAATTATTCATGATAACACTGTCGAAGTAGAAACTCTTAAATCTCGACGCTCTATGGGAATACATCACATATCGAACGTTAAAATTTTTGTGGAATGACATACTTTCGAGAAACCAACAGTTATACGCAAACATGCGGAGAGTACAAGGATACCGCGCCGTTTTCCGGCGGCGGCACATACTCAAAGTAACAGTCAAGTCTGCGCGGCGCACAAGGCAGTCGTTGACCGCAAACAATTACTTCCTACGTCACGCGTACCTACAGCTGATCGAGCGGTCAGTGCGAATGCACTGATAGCCGTAAACAAATACACAGTTTAATTTCTCTGATTAAATTCAGGATAAAGCTATAGTGACTTGATAAATTATGTTATTAACGTTCAGTATTTTTCAGGATACGGTTGTATAAAATATTTAAGAACTTCAGGTAAATTCTGTGTGTGTCCGACGTTAAGAGGACTTGCTATCGAGAAAATTTCGGGAAGAATGTAATTTCGAAGAAGAAACTAATAAACTACAAAGGTAACTATTAATTGAGTTTATTTTTCAGGTAACATATTTCCGCTCAGGTACGTACTTTAGACGTAATTTGCTGCTCGCGATTACGTGATTTATACTTTGTGCTAAATTTCATGTTCTATGAATTTACTTGTGAAGCGACGTGCTTGCGTACATTTTCTGATTTTGACAATGTTTTATTAATGAACAGGGTTGTTACTTGTGGATATTATGCATCGCTTGGCTGCTATGCTTTTTTACTGATGTCATATTTTTTTACTATGTGCCTGCTGTGCCTATTTATTTAAATTATAATTGTCACCTGATTAATTGTACAGATGTGGTTATTTATGTAAGTTATACTTTGTGATTTATCTGCTTGCACCTTCATGTTTACTTATTAAGATTACATATTAACATTTATTTGCCTATGCTGATATGATGCTAATGACCTGTTTATTACGTAAGATATATATTTGCTGCATTGCATAAGGATTGCATATTTACACATTTCTGCTTTGTTGTCATAACTATTCTTTAATTTGGTATATAGAAATGCTGATATACGGTATACAAACATTGAGTTTAGGTCACCCTGTGGTATTAATTATAGATTGTTCGCTTGGCAGAGCCTCGTTGTAGGGATTGTGCTTGACATTCTGTTCTCTACTGGTATATTTACTCGCTATTGCATGTTTTGCTTACGCTCAGTGCTTTATATTTTAAGATAAGAAAATGAACTGCCATGAGCTGGAGGTTTTATGGAAGCTGTATAAATTTATGCTAATGGAAAGGAAGCTAACGACATGACACACCAACACTAGGTTTAGACCATTGACAGTTATTACACAGCATTCTTCGTGAGCAATTGAAATAGCAAGTGACACTTGACACAAGAAATACTCCACATGTTTGCTTCTGTTTTGCCATGATTCTTGAAGTGGTGTACACACTGTGAAATATTACGATTTATTCATTCAAAGTCTTATGTGATCTTTCATACTACGTACTCGTACTTACTGAAAGTTATTCGAACTAAAGGCTGTTAGAGGTCATGTATGCATTTCTTTTATTTTATGATGGACAAGGTAACCAAAATGTATTTTATAATTCATAATGAGTAGAAGATTTGGCTCAAGTGGACTACACAGAGGTTGTGTGTGGACATTGTGTCTTCGGATTGCATAGGATGATGAATTGAAGTTTGCACTAGGATTTTATCTGTACTTGTTCGAGGAGACTGACTAGAGGAAAGAGTTGTTATGGAAGTGAAATGATATTGGCGATAAGGCTTATATGTGTCGACGTATTGAAGAGGTATTATTGAGGTATTGAGATTGTGTGAAGTTGATGATTATTGGAGTTTTGGTGGACAAGAGGTAAGGTAAATGATATTGATGATAAGGTTTATATGTAGAGGTATTATTGAAGTATTAAGATTATGTGATGATAATGATTATTGGAGTTTTGGTGAATAAGAGGTGAAGTAAGTGAGGAGCATTTTTTTTGTTTGTTTTTTGGTCTATATGGAACAAGGAGAGAGGAAGTAATTGCATATCTTGGCACACTGACAGTTGTTCAGCAACCGTACATTTTGATTTGGCTTGGCAAACATTGGTCTTGACATGATGACTACGACGTTGACTAACTATTATTGACTGTTATACATTGCTGCCACTACTACTTGATACACAAGTTGAACATAAAATTTTGGACAGAATTGCATTTACACAGTTAACACTATTCAATTACACACTAGTACTTAATGTGGATGAAAGATGAGTGAGTGTGTTTTGTGTGTTTTCCTTTCCTAATCCCAAGTAATTGATACTGACCTATCTCCTAAATATTATTTTACTTGTTTGTTGTGGCTTGCACTGACACCCATAAATATTATAGGTTTACTGATATTTGTGTACTTGTAATATTTAATATGACAATTATCTGATACCATTTGTGTGTTTATTATAATTTGTATGTTTAGTGTAAGAGCATTTATAATAATTTTGTAAAAGCAATTGTGTGTGCATTCAAACTGTTGTTCGTGCTTGCACCTATTCAACATTGCTGGGTGCCACTGGAAATGTTTAATTTCTGCTGATGAACTCTGATGAACTGTCTAATTAGTGATAGTGAATATTATGGACTGTTACCTGCACCTGTTCAACATTACTGGGTGCCACTAATGGACTGCTTCTACTGAAATGTCACTTGTTGGTGTCTGCACCTGCTCAACATTACTGGGTGCCACTGGTGGAACTGCTTCTACTGAAATAATGTCACTTGTTGGTGCCTGCACCTGTTCAACATTACTGGGTGCCACTGATGGACTGCTTCTACTGAAATGTCACTTGTTGGTGTCTGCACCTGTTCAACAGTACTGGGTGCCACTGATGGAACTGCTTCTACTGAGATAATGTCACTTGTTAGTGTCTGCACCTGTTCAACATTGCTGGGTGTCACTGATGGACTGCTTCTACTGAAATAATTCCACTTGTTGGTGTCTGCACCCGTTCAACATTACTGGGTGCCACTGATGGACTGCTTCTGCTGAAATGATGTCACTTATTGGTGTCTGCACCTGTTCAAAATTACTGGGTGCCACTGATGGAACTGCTTCTACTGAAATGATGTCACTTGTTGGTGTCTGCACCTGTTCAACATTACTGGGTGCCACTGGTGGAACTGTTTCTACTGAGATAATGTCACTTGTTGGTGTCTGCGCCTGCTCGCCATTTTTGGGTGCCACTGTTGAAGCTGTTTAAATACTGCTGATGGAATGTTATGAGACTGCTATTTGCACCTGTTGATCATTGCTGGGTGCCTGTTGGAACTGTCAACTACTCTGAGGAGTTCTACTTGTTTATTGAACTACTGAAAGGGTCTTATGTGAATATTTGTAAAAACTTATTTTTTGTGTGTTTACTGTTTATGAATGTTATGAGATTCTTACCTGCACCTGTTCGTCATTTCTGGTGCCATTGATTGAATAATACTTATGTAAACTATTATGTAAAATCATATGTATGCAAGCATTTGTATTCCTTACTGTATTTTATATATTAGGTTATTGAAAGGTCAGTACAAAGCCAAAATCTATTTAGTTATGTGATATTTACTCATTAATATTACTTTTTAATTTTTGTCTGTATTTTTTGGTCGAATTTGGTGGTATTTTCACCACCAATGTGGGCATAAATACCATCAAATTCTAGCCCATGGAGGAGGGGCATATGAAAGGTGGCTACACTGAGTCACTGCGCCAGAGAGTATTATTCAGCCGCCTCCACAGGCAGTGCTTGTTCAGAAGCGGTGGTAGGCAGTTCTTGTCGAGAAGTCGTAGTGGAGAGTGCTTGTTGAGATGTGGTAGTGGAGAGTTCTTATCGAGAAGTCGTGGTGGAGAGTGCTTGTTGAGATGTAGCAGTGGTGAGTCGTTGTTGAGAAGTTCCCATGGAGAGTGCTTGTTCAGATGTTGTCATATTGTTTTGATGGGCTAAACACCAGATATTGTTGGATTGAGGATGCTGTAATGATCAGAATGTGCTTTTCGTCAATATATATATGAAGGTAAGAAGTTCCTTTTTTTTATTATTTCAACGTCTTAAACAATAATGTCTCTTGGTTACAGGTTCAGTCAACAAAGCATCTGACTCGTGTTCTTGTATTAGACTGTATTTGTGGTATCTATGTGCAATTATAGTATTTCTGGTTTTTTTAATTACTTCAGTATAAATGGTGTTTAAAATATCTGGTCTTATTGAGGAAGAACCGTGCCAGATGTGTACGTTGATCACACTTCCACACACAGAACAGCTACACTTGTGCTTTGTTGTTTCGTAGCTTTTATAGTTGCTGGGGACTTAATTAATTAATTGTGTTAACGGAAATTTTCTTTCATTCTTTGTTGTTATTCTATGCAGTCAGATTGCGTACAAATACCAGACAGGGCCAACCGGTTACGAGACCTCGTAGTCGGACAAACATCGACCAAAATTAAAATTATTTGCATTCGTATTTAATTAAGCCCCCATGCAATACTTAATCTAACTACGGAGTAAACTTAAATACTACGCAAATACATCTACTGTCTAAAAACAAGGGAACCTAATGCTATATGTACACAAAGGTCTAATTAAATACTAAGCTATGTACAACAATATTTACAACCAAAAGGAAGCATTATAAAAACTATACGAGATGTGTAAGATGAGGGCTAATCACAAAATACCGTAAGAATCATCAGATGATTTTCTTTGCAGGGCAAGTGATCATAAAGGGTAACAGAATAAACAAATGTCTACGAATTTAAACAAAATATGGAAATATCTGCGGACGTATGCAATGACCAAATGTATCAGTGGCCACCGAGCTGCGAAATACAATTGGTTTTAAATTCGTTTTAAGTTATTTTCTTTCAGCGACCAATGCATCGTCACGGCGCGGAAGAAGAGAATTACGTTGAGAGTAGCAGGTACCAAATGAAGAAACGGGCCGCACCTCGAATAAACAATTTAGTTATAAGGATATTTACAGTAAAGGCCATAAGGCGAAAAAAATGAAATATGCATCGTCGCTGTATATTTCCGTGACAATTGTCACTACCTATTCACTGCAGAGTACACATAATCATTTAAGCAGGAGATCTTACAAAACCAAGTTAATTTTAATGACATTTCCTGGTATTTAAGAAAGATAAGTCTACAATGGTGAAAACATTAGATTTCACACTAAACTACAAGCGAATTGAAGTATACGGTATTAAAACATGAAGAAACAACATTACACTTTTTCAATGATTAGTCGGTATACATTATTTCAATGAACCAAAGTTCCTTAGCAACTAATTCATGAATCCTCATAAATCCTTGAACCAGTAGATGAGTATTTCACTTCTTCCCTCCCAAACAAAGGAGACGGTGCCAAGCGTGGTTAAGCCAGTAATGCTCGATGTTTTAGTCCTATTTCCAATGTTCTTTTCTCTCCCTCTAACTACGAGAGAAAAGAGCTCCCATAAGTGATAAAAGCCTATCAATGAAATGAAGCAGAAGTGTATCATATGCTTGTGTTGTGTTATAAAAATGTGATATGTAACTAATTTGTATATGTGATGTGATCAAAAATGAGTTGAAATAAACAAAAAAACTGTAGTTAATGAAAAATTTTATGATGTTGTAAAATTTAAGAAATTTATGATCGTAATATAACTAATGGATGGAATGTCAGCCATAGGTATAAGCTATCACCTTATGTATATTGTTGTAACTCAAGACTTGTATGAATTTTCATTGAAAACCAAACTCTATATGAAGAAATGAACTTCAAGGACAAGCAGTTTATACTATGTGTTAGATGGCTATATGTGTCTTTTAACAAGTGGACGTTCAAGTGTGGTGACATGAACATGCGTCTGCAACGAAATGAGTATCGTGGCTCACAACGCTTGATACATGCACAAGTGAACTAAAGTTGTTCGAGCAGGTACTCGCCTCATCGACGGATGCTGATGGTCAGGTTCTCTCCACTGAAATTGCGAGTACGACGGGTAGTAATGACGCCCGGGCCGTAAAAATAGAGATCTGCTGTCCCAGCGTCAGATTCTGAACAATAAGCACACACTCACTGCACCCAGAATGAAGGCAAATGACACAGCAATTCTTCGATACGTGGCAATCAGGTGAAAGTGTAACTAACACTCAATGTGACATCAACCGCAAGAAAACGAGTGCACCCACGTGCAACGGTAGCATATAACATGTTGACCGTTGGCAACCAGTTCTTGCCGCCAAATCAGACAGTGCACAAGCGCGAAACACGGCAGCAAAAATGAAGCATTATTGTTAACACGCAAAATTTAATATGTAATGGACTCACATTATACATGTATATAATATTTTAATTTCGCGTAGAATTTTTAGGATGAGCTGACATATCAATTCCAAAAGAAAAAATAAGAGAAGCCGACAACAAAGGTCGTCGAACCCTATCGGCAGATGTAAACAAACAACATTGTACGTCTCCATAACAAAAATGGCTCCGAGCACTATGGGACTTAACATCTGAGGTCATCAGTCCCCTAGAACTTAGAACTACTTAAACCTAACTAACCTAAGGACATCACACACATCCATGCCCGAGGCAGGATTCGAACCTGCGACCGTAGCGGTCGCGCGGTTCCAGACTGAAGCGCCTAGAAACGCTCGGCCACACCGGCCGGCTCCATAACAAGTCAACGGACAGTGTAGGGGCAGTTGTAAAGGTACATAATGTAAGACCCTCCAGGAGGCCGCTAAGTTAAAATTTTAATAACAAACAGAGATAAAATACCGATTGAAAGTAAAAATTCGGCAGCGACATTAATTAGGAAAGCGCAAACCAATGAATTAATTTTTTCACACTCATCTTTTGATATACTGTTTTTTGTTATTAGTAGTAGAACACAGTCGAGGTTTTTTTCTCGTAAGAGAAGGATGTGCATTTGTAGAGCAGAGTACTGCAGTCTGAGTGTATTTAAATGTACGTGAATAATACAATACAGAAGACCAATATAAAGCATTTTTATTTATGGAAATGTGTGAAGTGAATTTTTGTGTATTTACGACATGGGCGAGTGCCCACGGAGTCTTTTAGCTGCCTGCATCTTCACCAAAATAGTAAGGAAACCCGATGCACAAGCAGACATTTTTAAACTAATTCAATTCATATTCAGTTACTGATATTCAATCAATTAGTTATTAACGCATTTATTTTTTTAAATATATTACACCCGGTAAATAGCACATGGGTGCCATCTCGTGTCCACTGCTCCCAACATCGTCTGACGGAACACTCCGAACGATCGACATGGCGAGCCACACGGCACGTCGACCAGCCTGCAGTTTTCATGTCGATGATTGGGTCCATCTCAAAATGGCTTAATTGTGATAAACACGCCCACCATGCATTCTGTGCCTAGTAACGTCCCCTCGACTCGGGATGATATCGACACGTGTATGCCGTTTAATTGTGGTCTCCTGCCTGACCGGAGTGCCACTCCAAGGCCTCTGGACATGCGCCTTGGCACCAAACTTGGATCGTTTGCACATAGGATCTCACTGTACTTATCACCAAAGTATACAGTATGCTCCGCGTTAATACATGGCTATTACAAATGATTGAAGCGATTTCGCAGCTCTACAATAACTTTATTATTTGAGATATTTTCACAATGCTTTGCACACACATACAAAAACTCAAAAAGTTTTTTTAGGCATTCACAAATGTTCGATATGTGCCCCTTTAGTGATTCGGCAGACATCAAGCCGATAATCAAGTTCCTCCCACACTCGGCGCAGCATGTCCCCATCAATGAGTTCGAAAGCATCGTTGATGCGAGCTCGCAGTTCTGGCACGTTTCTTGGTAGAGGAGGTTTAAACACTGAATCTTTCACATAGCCCCACAGAAAGAAATCGCATGGGGTTAAGTCGGGAGAGCGTGGAGGCCATGACATGAATTGCTGATCATGATCTCCACCACGACCGATCCATCGGTTTTCCAATCTCCTGTTTAAGAAATGCCGAACATCATGATGGAAGTGCGGTGGAGCACCATCCTGTGAAAGATGAAGTCGGAGCTGTCGGTCTCCAGTTGTGGCATGAGCCAATTTTCCAGCATGTCCAGATACACGTGACCTGTAACGTTTTTTTCGCTGAAGAAAAAGGGGCAGTAAAATTTAAACCGTGAGATTGCACAAAACACGTTAACTTTTGGTGAATTGCGAATTTGCAGCACGAATGCGTGAGGATTCTCTACCGCCCAGATTCGCACATTGTGTCTGTTCACTTCACCATTAAGAAAAAATGTTGCTTCATCACTGAAAACAAGTTTCGCACTGAACGTATCCTCTTCCATGAGCTGTTGCAAACGCGCCGAAAATTCAAAGCCTTTGACTTTGTCATCGGATGTCAGGGCTTGTAGCAATTGTAAACGGTAGGGCTTCTGCTTTAACCTTTTCTGTAAGATTTTCCAAACCGTGGGCTGTGGTACGTTTAGCTCCCTGCTTGCTTTATTCGTCGACTTCCGTGGGCTACGCGTGAAACTTGCCCGCACGCGTTCAACCGTTTCTTCGCTCACTGCCGGCCGACCCGTTGATTTCCCCTTACAGAGGCATCCAGAAGCTTTAAACTGCGCATACCATCGCCGAACGGAGTTAGCAGTTGGTGGTTCTTTGTTGAACTTTGCCCTGAAGTGTCGTTGCACTATTATGACTGACTGATGTGAGTGCATTTCAAGCACGACATACGCTTTCTCGGCTCCTTTCGCCATTTTGTCTCACTGCGCTCTCGAGCGCTCTGGCGGCAGAAACCTGAAGTGCGGCTTCAGCCGAACAAAACTTCATGAGTTTTTCTACGTATCTGTAGTGTGTCGTGACCATATGTCAATGAATGGAGCTACAGTGAATTTATGAAATCGCTTCAATCATTTGTAATACCCCTGTATTTATTTTATGTTTTGTTGTGAACTGGCTTTCGGCTTTGTGGCCTGTCGTCAGACAGCTTAAGACTTTCCACTTGCTTGAGTGAGGCTTAGCCCCTGTGGATGCGCTTGTGGCCTGGCTAACTGCAGAGAACATTCCAGCCAGGAAATGGCGCACATTCACAGGTTGCAGTAGACACTGCTAAAAACAAATCCAACATGGTTCGTGAGTCCAAAGGTAGAACCGGCAACCAGCAGGAAGACAAAAGAAAAGAGCCTCTACTAAGAAAAAACTGTGACCCACTTCAGATCTGAACGTACTATCCGAACCTCGTTACACCTCAGATACAATTTTTTTAAGGTAGAGAAGTGTTTTTTGTTGGGCTTTATTCTCGCCTGGTCATATTGCAGAGTTTTTGTTCTAAGGCGTTATGCTGCGATGAATTGCTTTATGGCTTCCCAGTAGGCCAAGACGAAAACGTCGCGAAATTAGAATTTGGAGATATGTCATAGAGTAAATGACTGTCTTCCGTTTTCCATATTGGGATGTGAGATTAATTAATTCACTAAATTTCCTCTGCAATGCTTCTTCAGTGTACTGTTTAGCATTCTCTTTCTTCACCTATTTTTAGAAGTAATCATTAAAAATATATGCTACCCAAGAAAAGACTTTTACAACATTCCCATTGTCTTTAACAGAAATTTTTCGTGTGCTGTGGTTTCTTTCCCTGTCTCTTTTTAACACTCTTCAATACTATGTTCTCGGAGTCTTTTGCGACGGCATACATGAATAAAACGTTCTCGGTTTTCAAGCCGCGTCAATTCGAATAAAATCCTCGAGCTTTCGATGACCATCTCCGCCATCGTCGTCAGGAATTCACTGACTGCCGGAGCTGCTACTGTTTCTCGCTTATATACGCATGGTGACATCATCAGTAGCCAATCAGATAGATCCAATATGGCGCGGGCGCGTACCAAACCTAACCTAACCTAACCGGACCTTAGCAGACCTAACCAGACCTAACCTAAGTCGACCCGGGCAGCTAGAGGAGCTATTGCCCGTGGCAGCACCAGTGACGTCAGGTGGCGCCAGGGGCAGGCGCCACGATTGAAACTGCCGCTTCTGTGCCGCACATCTGTCTTTGCTTTCTTTCGATGTCCAACGCCCGCCCCCATGCCCTACTGAGTATGTAATCCTGGTCCCTGTTGAAATTGTTGTTGTTTAAACGAATCTCGGCCGCTGCCTTTATAACGGAGTCCCAATATGTAGATGCAGGAGCCAACACTTTTGTATTTTCGAACTGTATTTTATGTCCGTTTTCTAGTCAATGCTCCGCTAGGGGCGACTTATGAAGCTCCCTTTGTTTTATATGACGCTTAGTGCTCAGCACAACGCTCCGCAACCGTGCGAATTGTTTGCCCGATATACATGTTGCCACATTCACAGGATACACCATACACGCCGGTCACTAAGAGCAATGTCGTCTTTAGCAGGGCGCAACATATTTCGTATCTTGGGGGCGGGCCAGAACACTGGTCTTAGATCATGTTTCTGCAGCAGACGTCCTAACTTGCTGCAAGTTGCTCTACAGTATGGTAGCAATGCAGTCCGTTTGGCCTCTTCTACGGATTCACCAGGTGTCTTACGTCGGCTGCCCTTGAAAGCGTTTGTGATGTCTCTTTTGCTGTATCCATTTTCCCCGAAAACTCGTTTTAAGTTCTGCAGTTCAGACTGTAGGTCGTCAGGGAAATCTTGGCTCTATGAACCAACGAGTTCAGCACCGCTTTCTTGTGTACAGGGTGGTGGAAACTATTGGCGTTCAAGTACTGATAAGTGTGTGTTGCTTTCCGGTACACTGAATGACCAAGCTGGCCTCCCGCATTCTGCTCAACCAAAACATCCAAGAATGGTAGCTTGCCGTGCTTCTCCATCTCGACAATAAATTTAATGTTGGGATGGACACCATTCATGTGATCGACGAACTGCTGTCGTGTATCTTGGACATCGAAAGAAAGCAAAGACAGATGCGCGACGCGGGAGCCAGTTTCAAACGTGGCGCCACCGGAGCTGCCACGGGCAGGGGTCGACTTACGCGCGGGCGCCACATTGGGCCTATCTGATTGGCTGCTGATGATATCATGCCTATATAAGCGAGAAACCGTAGCAGCCCTGGCAGTCACTAAACTCCTGACGACGATGGCGGAGATGGTCATCGAAAGCTCGAGGATTTTATTCGAACTGACGCGGCTAGAAAACCGAGAACGTTTTATCCACTTTTCAATACTGATTTGGTTTTATTGCTAGCGAACCCGTCAAGTCTTCATAATTGCTATCCCTATAACCCATCTCTCTCTCTCTCTCTCTCTCTGAGCTTGAACGTATTTATTGCTACTGCAAACGAAACCTTGACTGCGGATTGAAGTCTCTTTCAAGGATTACGTAAATCGGTTGGGATAATTGGTATACGGGATATTGCAGAGAGATCTCTTCAGCTGTTGGATCTGTGCGTACAGCGGCTTCAGCGACAGTATCTCATATAGTCTCCATCTGGCAACAGGCAGGATTACAAAGTTAGCCACAAATACAACTTTCCTGTTAAAATCGACTGCGAGGAAGAAAACAAAAATAGCAAATTTGTGTAATCAGTTTTTGTATAAAATTATGTATAAAGAGGAAGGATATTCAGGGTGAGTCACGTAAGACGTAACACCCATTTTATTTCGTGAACGGCTCCAAGTATCGAAACAAGGGTTTTAGGCAAATGATGGCACGCTAAGTGCGATGTAATTTAGTATAAAGTCTTACCTCTCCTGTCGATCGAGGTATTAAAGCAAGTAAGTTGTTTTAAAAATAGAATGATATACTTTTTAACGGTATCCGAAATCGCTTGAAAAGACAAGTTCAGTAATATAATGCTTATTAACGTTGAAGTTGAAACTCTTCGTAAAAGAATCCCAGAAATGTCCTGAAATTGGAAAGCAATGTGACCAGTAGAACTTTCAGGGGAGGCTCCGTCGTTATATGTAGCAACACAGCCCTATGCCACTAAGACATAGATAAAGGGTCAGCTATGCTTTTTGTACATGGGACTATTGCATATGCAGGCTCCTGTCGCATCAGCTGGCGCTTAGGTAAACTATTTCAAATGCGTACACGTTTTCAAGTTTTTATGGAAACAACTTCAGCTTCGTCAGGGAGTCTTACCTCCCCATCGCTGCTAACTTGTGGAACCCGAAACAGAAACATCGATCATTCATACTTCATAATGATAAAGAGCCCTATTCAAGGGAAAAAGGAAACTGCTACATTAACTTCCTTATATGTGGAAAAAAAATAAAAGTAACTGATCTGCCTTTGCCTGGAGACGCCTGAATGCTTCTTGCAGTATACCACCCTCTGTCGGACAAATGTATTGTATCGGAAATTGTAATTAAAAGCAATACACTTTAAATAGACTAAACAGTTTATTCAGAATGACTGACGACACATCACCCACAAACCAAACACTTTTCTTAACGAAACGCAGTTTTACACTTAACTTACGTAAGCAGGCTTTGAAACGCCCGCTAAACCCGCAGGACGGAACAGGTGACTGGGATGTGGAAAGGGCCAAATAAAGTGGCGATCAGTGTCACTTCAAAATTGTAATTTATTCTAATTTAATAACACATTTAAACCAAAACGGCACATTGCCGAGCTATACAACTGCTGTTGTTGTTGTGGTCTTCAGTCCTGAGACTGGTTTGATGCAGCTCTCCATGCTACTCTATCCTGTGCAAGCTTCTTCATCTCCCAGTACCTACTGCAACCTACATCCTTCTGAATCTGCTTAGTGTATTCATCTCTTGGTCTCCCTCTACGACTTTTACCTTCCACGCTGCCCTCCAATACTAAATTGGTGATCCCTTGATGCCTCAGAACATGTCCTACCAACCGATCCCTTCTTCTGGCCAAGTTGTGCCACAAACTTCTCTTCTCCCCAGTCCTATTCAATACTTCCTCATTAGTTATGTGATCTACCCATCTAATCTTCAGCATTCTTCTGTAGCACCACATTTCAAAAGCTTCTATTCTCTTCTTGTCCAAACTATTTACCGTCCATGTTTCACTTCCATACATGGCCACACTCCATACAAATACTTTCAGAAATGACTTCCTGACACTTAAATCTATACTCGATGTTAACAAATTTCTCTTCTTCAGAAACGCTTTCCTTGCCATTGCCAGTCTACATTTTATATCCTCTCTACTTCGACCATCATCAGTTACTTTGCTCCCCAAATAGCAAAACTCCTTTACTACTTTAAGTGTCTCATTTCCTAATCTAATACCCTCAGCATCACCCGACTTAATTCGACTACATTCCATTATCCTCGTTTTGCTTTTGATGTTCATCTTATATCCTCCCTTCAAGACACCATCCATTCCGTTCAACTGCTCTTCCAAGTCCTTTGCTGTCTCTGACAGAATTACAATGTCATCGGCGAACCTCAAAGTTTTTATTTCTTCTCCATGGATTTTAATACCTACACCAAATTTTTCTTTTGTTTCCTTTACTGCTTGCTCAATATACAGATTGAATAACATTGGGGAGAGGCTACAACCCTGTCTCACTCCCTTCCCAACCGCTGCTTCCCTCTCATGCCCATCGACTCTTATAACTGTCATCTGGTTTCTGTACAAACTGTAAATAGCCTTTCGCTCCCTGTATTTTACCCCTGCCACCTTTAGAATTTGGAAGAGAGTATTCCAGTCAACATTGTCAAAAGCTTTCTCTAAGTCTACAAATGCTAGAAACGTAGGTTTGCCTTTCCTTAATCTTTCTTCTAAGATAAGTCGTAAAGTCAGTATTGCCTCACGTGTTCCAGTATTTCTACGGAATCCAAACTGATCTTCCCCGAGGTCGGCTTCTACTAGTTTTTCCATTCGTCTGTAAAGAATTCGTGTTATTATTTTGCAGCTGTGGCTTATTAAACTGATTGTTCGGTAATTTTCACATCTGTCAGCACCTGCTTTCTTTGGGATTGGAATTATTACATTCTTCTTGAAGTCTGAGGGTATTTCGCCAGTTTCATACATCTTGCTCACCAGATGGTAGAGTTTTGTCAGGACTGGCTCTCCCAAGGCCGTCAGTAGTTCTACTGGAATGTTGTCTACTCCGGGGGCCTTGTTTCGACTCAGGTCTTTCAGTGCTCTGTCAAACTCTTCACGCAGTATCGTATCTCCCATTTCATCTTCATCTACCTCCTCTTCCATTTCCATACTATTGTCCTCAAGTACATCGCCCTTGTATAGACCCTCTATATACTCCTTCCACCTTTCTGCTTTCCCTTCTTTGCTTAGAACTGGGTTTCCATCTGAGCTCTTGATGTTCATACAAGTGGTTCTCTTTTCTCCGAAGGTCACTTTAATTTTCCTGTAGGCAGTATCTATCTTACCCCTAGTGAGATAAGCCTCTACATCCTTACATTTGTCCTCTAGCCATCCCTGCTTAGCCATTCTGCACTTCCTGTCAATCTCATTTTTGAGACGTTTGTATTCCTTTTTGCCTGCTTCATTTACTGCATTTTTATATTTTCTCCTTTCATCAATTAAATTCAATATTTCTTCTGTTACCCAAGGATTTCTACTAGCCCTCGTCTTTTTACCTACTTGATCCTCTGCTGCCTTCACTACTTCATCCCTCAAAGCTACCCATTCTTCTACTGTATTTCTTTCCCCCATTCCTGTCAATTGTTCCCTTAGGCTCTCCCTGAAACTCCGTACAACCTCTGGTTCTTTCAGTTTATCCAGGTCCCATCTCCTTAAATTCCCACCTTTTTGCAGTTTCTTCAGTTTTAATCTACAGGTCATAACCAATAGATTGTGGTCAGAGTCCACATCTGCCCCTGGAAATGTCTTACAATTTAAAACCTGGTTCGTAAATCTCAGTCTTACCATTATATAATCTGATACATTTTAGTATCTCCAGGGTTCTTCCATGTATACAACCTTCTATCATGATTCTTAAACCAAGTGTTAGCTATGATTAAGTTGTGCTCTGTGCAAAATTCTACCAGGCAGCTCCCTCTTTCATTTCTTAGCCCCAATCCATATTCACCTACTACGTTTCCTTCTCTCCCTTTTCCTACACTCGAATTCCAGTCACCCATGACTATTAAATTTTCGTCCCCCTTCACTACCTGAATAATTTATTTCATCATACATTTCTTCAATTTCTTCGTCATCTGCAGAGCTAGTTGGCATATAAACTTGCACTACAGTAGTAGGTGTGGGCTTCGTATCTATCTTGGCCACAATAATGCGTTCACTATGCTGTTTGTAGTAGCTTACCCGCATTCCTATTTTCCTATTCAGTATTAAACCTACTCCTGCATTACCCCTATACAACTACGAGTTTCAAAATCCAATTCTTTCACGGCTTAAGGCCTCCCAAACAAGAAATCTTAAAAATCAACAAGATAAATTTCAAGTGACTGAAGACACGCAGTTAAAATTTCAAATAATATATATATCAGCTAGCCTGAAAGCCTCAAGGCAAAAGTGGATAGAACAAACATACAAGGTGGAATACAAACGGCTGAAGGCCACAATCAAATTTCAAAATTTTTAAATATATTACCATAATATTTTTAGGCAGAAGACCGCAATGTTTTCGCTTTAGGGGAAGTTTTGAGAATAAGGCTTTAAGCGGCTAAAGGCCCACAGCTGATTTTCCAAAAATTCAAAACATACCTTAAACCTTTAAGTTTTAAGTGGCTGACAGTGCACTAAATGAAACGATAGCACAACAATGACTTTCAGCAAGATATCCGCTTGCCAGAATTCAAACTTACTTATACGGGCTGAAGGCCCTTGATTTACATAAAACACAATAAATTTTTTTTCTTTTAAACAATTGGCTATAATAGATTACCAATAGACCATTCAACAACCATGAAGAGGACAGTATGGACAACGGCACTCAAAAGCCTCCGGGAGGGGGGGAGGTGGCACTGCCCTCGAAACATTAATTTTCACTTAGATGAGACAGGTGGTAGGCCCAGCTACACATGATCCGTCGGTAACCCAACCAAGAGACCGTCATGGCTCGACCGACCAAACGACTTGCTAGCCACCAATCGGTACATGAACTCAAGGACCCAACTGTTACAGACGTGATTATCCACAATGAAATATGTATTAAGCTGTCAAAACTACACACCGTGTTGG
Organism: Schistocerca cancellata; assembly: GCF_023864275.1. Classification (NCBI taxonomy): domain Eukaryota; kingdom Metazoa; phylum Arthropoda; class Insecta; order Orthoptera; family Acrididae; genus Schistocerca; species Schistocerca cancellata. Next base: position 197,952,781 of record NC_064630.1, read on the forward strand.
GCAACGACAACAGGTGAGGAAAGGACACTGCCTGAAATTACATTAGTGGCCAGGGCAGATAACTAGAACAATAACGGCTACAAGGCAGAAAATTCTGATGGTGCACCTGAATTGTAGTGAACAAATATAGTTAGTTCCACCGCACGGCGGCTCGATTTCACCACTACATACACTCTGTGTTACAGGAAAAGCTCGCCGACAGCGAACCACTGAAACGAACTACACAACATGAACGGACATGGCTTGGGTACTTGAGACACCACTCAACTTTGACGTCCTGGGTCGGTGAGCCACGAAGCTCGTAGCAATCGGACAGCTCCACACATGCTCCAACACTGCGCAGGCACCTTCAGTGGACCCAGCCGACTGCGCCGAATGGAGATATCCTCCCTGGTCTGCACCAACCGACTGACTACCGTCAGAATGCCGACAACATCTAAAATAGTCGTTAGTGGACATAACGCCAACTACACACGCAACTTGACAAACACTTGCACGAAGACCTGAACAAAACCCAACAGTAACTAAGCATGCACAAATCTGAAGTCAATGCGCGGGGGCACACAAACACACAAACACACAAACACACAAACACACAAACACACAAACACACAAACACACATGTCAACGCAGACATCACTGCTCCTCCCCGACTGACAGGTCCGGACTGCGCTCCAGACGCGTTCCAACTGACTGGCAGGCCGAACTCGCCACTCTAACTCACTTTCGACAGACAACGACCGGGAAGTAATAGCAGTCGAGCAAAGATACTACGAGAGGGGATATATTGATACGCGCCGCTCACGGTCAGGCAAAGCAGCAACTCAGTAACACCAGTAATTTAAATTAACGTAGTGAGGTGGAAGTACGTTAAAAACAGGGTGTAAAATACATGATGGCGGGAACATGAGCCACGTACGGCTCAGGCTGTTATGTTTTTATGTTGCTAACGCCACCTAGTGCTATGTATGAAAATCGCTGACTGCGCTGTGTGCAGTCTGTGGCTGGTTGGACTCATTGTTGGAATATTCGCTAGTGTAGTGCTGGGCAGTTGGGTGTGAACAGCCCGTAGCGTTGGGCAGTTGGAGGTGAGCCGCCAGCAGTGGTGAATGTGGGGAGAGAGATGCCAGAGTTTTAAGAGGTTACTTATGAGCGGACGATCTGGACGTGTGTCCGTCAGAAAAAGGAAATTTGTAAAACTGGATTTAACGAATTTGTGTACACACACACACACACACACATATATATATATATATATATATATATATATATATATATATATATATATATATTATGACTTTGGAACACTATTAATGTAAATACATTGTTTGTTCTCTATCAAAATCTTTCATTTGCTAACTATGCTTATCAGTAGTTAGCGCCTTCAGTAGTTAGTAACTTTTATTTAGCTGGCAGTAGTGGCGCTCGCTGTATTGCAGTAGTTCGAGTAATGAAGGTTTTCGTGAGGTAAGTAATTGATGAAGGGTATAGATTATTGTTAGTCAGGGCTATTCTTTTGTAGGGATTATTGAAAGTCAGATTGCGTTGAGCTAAAATATTGTGTGTCAGTTTGGAAATGATCAGAATATGTAAAGAGAAAACAGTCTCAGTACGTTTAGTTTTGCTCAGCTCTTTGAAAACCAAATAACTTAAGAGTTTTCCAGCACTGTCATTATTTACACACAAAGGGGAAGTTTCACTTAAAGTATGTACTCAAATTGTTTATCTCGACTGCAAGGAACATTTGGTAAATTTGTTCGAGAGGTAGATGAAAAGATGAAAGAACAGTGCATTTTGTGGTACGCCATTGGCGATTCGACTGCGCAAATCGTCTGACGTAGTTGGGGCTTCATGATAAACTGCATGTTTCAGGGCTCCCCATAGAATGAAATCAAGAGGGGTCAAATCATGGTCAGCCCTTGTACCGCAACATTATGTCCTAATCATCGGCCAGGAAACTTTTCATTCAGTATTTGCGTTGCACCGCGGGAAGAGTGATCTGGGCAGCCGACTTGTTGTACCGTATACACTGTCGTTTATTCAGTGGTACATCTGCTGTAAGAATAGATAGAATGTTCGTGAGACAGTTTGCATATGTTTTCCCATTTAACATCTCTGGGATGAAGAAAGTTCGAGCAATGAAATTTCCTATGGCGCCGCACCATAGTTTTTCGCTTCCGGACGAAGTTACTGTACCTGACGATACAAGCATGCATTTTCACCTGCCCAGGAAAGCATGTTACGTGAACTTGCATTACCTTGGTTCGTAAACTTGCGTCGTTGGAAAAACGTAGTATCGTCTCTCAAGCGACGCATAGCAGACCAACAAAATTCTATGCGACTTTCGAAATCACGTCCTCCAAGTGCCTTATGTAGTGACAGATGGTAAAGGTAGAGTTCATGTCGATGGGAGATGTAAATGACACTCCTCTGACGGATCCGCATTCCTTGGCATTTCTCGTACCACCAATCGCCGTATAAAAGTAGCAGGTCTTAACTTGTCCTCATTAAGGTACAGTAGTCTGCATACAAGAAATGCTGAAGCAGAAACGACCTGCCGATAGACGACACAGTTCGTGCTAGTTCCGTAGTGGAGACAAACACAGTCGAAAGACTTGGCACAAAGACCTAGCCTGGCATAAGCGTGATTACAACCCAATAGCGGATTCGGGCTGACTTGCCTTTCAATTTTAGAATATTTCTCAGATTCTTTTGCGAAGAGTTTCACCCTCGACATTAACAATCATTATTCACTATACTTGTCTTTTCAAGCGCTTTCAGATGTTCTTTAAAAAAGTACATCATTCCATTTAAAAAATCATGCAAGCTTCAGTATCTCAATCGATGCAAGAGTTTAGACTCTTTCTCACTTACTGAAGCGGAGTGGCCGTGCGGTTGTAGGCGCTACAGTCTGGAGCCGAGCGACCGCTACGGTCGCAAGTTCGAATCCTGCCTCGGGCATGGATGTGTGTGATGTCCTTAGGTTAGTTAGGTTTAATTAGTTCTAAGTTCTAGGCGACTGATGACCTCAGAAGTTAAGTCACATAGTGCTCAGAGCCATTTGAACCATTTTGAACTTACTAAAGTACATTCCTCTCAGCGTACTATCACTTGCCGAAAACCTTTTTCAGTATCTGAAACCTACCACGAAATAAAATGGGTGTTACGTGACACCTTGTGTATTGGAGAAACGGTTTGACTAATGGTGTAAATGGTCTGCTATCGTATTTATAATTACTGCGAGAAAGAAAACGAAACCACATAGTTTCACAGCAGAGCACAGCATTTATTTTCTCGCAGTCGGTTTTAACAGAAGCCTGTACATTATTGTAAAAAAAAATAAATTACATCGTGGCCAACGTCCGTGCGGGTGCCTCGCAGTATCTTTACACAAATTTGAAATAAATAAGTAAATCAGAAACTTTCTGAGGCATTCCGTGACATTGCTAAACAACAATTTATCTTTATACAAATTTGAAATAAATAAGTAAATCAGAAACTTTCCGAGACATTCCGTGACATTGCTAAACAACAATTTGTGCTTATGTAGTTGCACAGATCTGATCCCTTAGTTTCAGGCAATATGTGCATACTCCTGTATGCTCTTACTTTTTCGTGCTTCAGTACTGTTTGCAATAAGGGATACTCCTGTATGTTTTTACTTTTTCGTGTGTTTCAGTACTGTTTGCAATAAGGGCTTCCTGAGTCGCCACTTATTCTGGCTATTTTATACAAGATGTCCCATGTTTCTAAGCCAGTGATTCCCAACCTTTCTTAGACTATTATCCCTGAGCGCAATTAGACATTAGCTGGTACTGTTTGTTTGTGTTTGTTTTTGTGTGTTAGAATGAATGACGAAGGAATTTGTGGTGCATCGCGGGTGCTACTCCCAACTCCTTCTCCGACAAGAAAGCTATCAACAGTGAGGGTAGGCACTTGTTACAAAACATACATCCCCCGGATTACTCCTCTCCATTGCGGCACTCGCTTGACATGCACACTGCAACACCATTTAAAATCAACCAAATTGAAACGTGTGCGCTATACTTACTGTTCGTAAAGCACTTGAATGCTGCACTCCTTACTTCTGAATTGGCAGAAAATAGAAGACTACAAGCTGCTTAAGCTTTGTGTATGGTTCAAATGGCTCTGAGCACTATGGGACTTAACATCTGAGGTCATCAGTCCCCTAGAACGTAAAACTACTTAAACCTAAGTAACCTAAGGACATCACACACATCCATGCCCGAGGCAGGATTCGAACCTGCGACCGTAGGGGTCGCGCGGCTCCAGACTGAAGCGTCTAAAACCGCTCGGACACTCCGGCCGGCCTTTTTGTGTGACCGAAGCCACTATTAGTACAGTAAACTCCCTTTATCCGAAATGATCGGGACGACTGCTGGTTCGGATAACGAAAATTTCGGTTAAACCGCAGTCCCCCTGTTTCCACGAGTGAAATACCCCGAATTGATCGAAAACGTGCGTAGGGTATGTAGAATGTTATTGATATAGTTGTGAAGAAGCCTGCAATTTTTGACAAAAAATTGTGTTGATGTGTTAAAAAGACGCCAAAGTATGATTGAAAACTCAAACTTTTTAAATGCTGAATAACAAAGCTCGTTTATTTTGCGTTCTTCCGCCTTATTTGGCAGCAGGAGAAAACAGGAGATTTAATTTTATTATCTACTTTTTTGAATAAAAACTAAACTACTGCACAATATTATGAAACAAATCAAGAGCATACTTAAAGGAACGAAAAGTTTGTCTATAGGAACTTTAAAGTAAAAAACAAAAAACTTTTAACTTATGGACGTTAAAGTTCTAGGACGCTTCATTCGAATCTATTTTTTGGTAAAAAAGTCTGTAATGGCATTTCTTTTTTGGTTTGAGAAACTTTTGTTGCGGCAATATACACTCCTGGAAATGGAAAAAAGAACACATTGACACCGGTGTGTCAGACCCACCATACTTGCTCCGGACACTGCGAGAGGGCTGTACAAGCAATGATCACACGCACGGCACAGCGGACACACCAGGAACCGCGGTGTTAGCCGTCGAATGGCGCTAGCTGCGCAGCATTTGTGCACCGCCGCCATCAGTGTCACCCAGTTTGCCGTGGCATACGGAGCTCCATCGCAGTCTTTAACACTGGTAGCATGCCGCGACATCGTGGACGTGAACCGTATGTGCAGTTGACGGACTTTGAGCGAGGGCGTATAGTGGGCATGCGGGAGGCCAGGTGGACGTACCGCCGAATTGCTCAACACGTGGGGCGTGAGGTCTCCACAGTACATCGATGTTGTCGCCAGTGGTCGGCGGAAGGTGCACGTGCCCATCGACCTGGGACCGGACCGCAGCGACGCACGGATGCACGCCAAGACCGTAGGATCCTACGCAGTGCCGTAGGGGACCGCACCGCCACTTCCCAGCAAATTAGGGACACCGTTGCTCCTGGGGTATCGGCGAGGACCATTCGCAACCGTCTCCATGAAGCTGGGCTACGGTCCCGCACACCGTTAGGCCGTCTTCCGCTCACGCCCCAACATCGTGCAGCCCGCCTCCAGTGGTGTCGCGACAGGCGTGAATGGAGGGACGAATGGAGACGTGTCGTCTTCAGCGATGAGAGTCGCTTCTGCCTTGGTGCCAATGATGGTCGTATGCGTGTTTGGCGCCGTGCAGGTGAGCGTCACAATCAGGATTGCATACGACCGAGGCACACAGGGCCAACACCCGGCATCATGGTGTGGGGAGCGATCTCCTACACTGGCCATACACCACTGGTGATCGTCGAGAGGACACTGAATAGTGCACGGTACATCCAAACCGTCATCGGACCCATCGTTCTACCATTCCTAGACCGGCAAGGGAACTTGCTGTTCCAACAGGACAATGCACGTCCGCATGTATCCCGTGCCACCCAACGTGCTCTAGAAGGTGTAAGTCAACTACCCTGGCCAGCAAGATCTCCGGATCTGTCCCCCATTGAGCATGTTTGGGACTGGATGAAGCGTCGTCTCACGCGGTCTGCACGTCCAGCACGAACGCTGGTCCAACTGAGGCGCCAGGTGGAAATGGCATGGCAAGCCGTTCCACAGGACTACATCCAGCATCTCTACGATCGTCTCCATGGGAGAATAGCAGCCTGCATTGCTGCGAAAGGTGGATATACACTGTACTAGTGCCGACATTGTGCATGCTCTGTTGCCTGTGTCTATGTGCCTGTGGTTCTGTCAGTGTGATCATGTGATGTATCTGACCCCAGGAATGTGTCAATAAAGTTTCCCCTTCCTGGGACAATGAATTCACGGTGTTCTTATTTCAATTTCCAGGAGTGTATTTCCAACGTTGGAAACATACGATTGCGGGATAAGTCGCCTCCTCCTGTTGGCTGATGTGCTCCACCGCGGTATGGATCGCTTCGTAACCGACTGTGTAAGGAATCGGTTTCTCTGCTTCGTCATCAGAGACATTCTTCTCACGCTGTATGATTGATCGCAATTTGGACGATTTCTTCCTCAATCAGATCAAAAAAGTCGTTTTCCATCCACTCTTCAACGTCTTCGAAGTTAGCGTCTTCACAACCCAGTAGCTTCTCCAGTAAATTCACCAAAATTACGTCATTTTCATCTGTTTCTGGCACGTCAGCTTGAGTGTCGGTGTTGCCTCCTTCTTCCCACCACTGATTCGTTGCCTTATTATCTAAAAGTTTTTTCCAAGACCTAACGAGAGAAATTGGAGGAATTACAGCTTGCGTCTCTACTGTTTCTTCATCGCCTCAAAACACCGTGGTCCATCGGGTGACAGATGTGACGTTTGGTGGGAGGAACACAACTTGGATATCCCCTTCTCGTACATCATCTGGTGAAAAGGAGCGTTGTCCACAGGAAGTAGCGCTTTTCGAGGATGTCCATTTTCCTCCATGCCGCGCCTGGTAGCCGCGTGGTCTGGGGGCACCTTGTCACGGTTCGAACGGCTCCTCCCGTCGGATGATCGAGTCCCCCCTCGGGCATGGGTGTGTGTGTGTGTGTGTGTGTGTGTGTGTGTGTGTGTGTTGTCCTTATCGTAAGTTAGTTTAATTAGTATGTAAGCCTAGGGACCGATGAACTCAGCAGTATGGTCCCTTAGAATCTTACCACAAATTTCCAAATTTTCCTCCATGTATTTTTCTACATGCTGGAACAAACTCTGCCTGGAACCACTCTTTGAAGGTGGCACCGTTCATCTATGCCTTACACTGATTCGTGTACCATAATTACATAGGTTTATCAGCTGGTTGCCGTCTAAATGCTCTTGGTTTTTTCGATTTGCTACTTAAAGTAAGGCGCAGTTTATGACTATCAATGGCACTACTGCAAGCGAGGACAGCAGTTCTTTCTTTGCTTTTCTTATATCCGGATGTCGTTTTTTCTTGTTTAGAGGCAAGGTTTTTTGTTGGCAACAGTTTGTAACTCAACTCGGTTTCCTCAGAAATGTACAGCTGGTCGCTAGTATAACCTCCTTTGTCGATGAGTTGTGCAGTTTCTTCTTAAAATAAGCGATAGCGACTTCATCCCCGGATAACGATTTGCCGCTGATGGCAATCCCACGAATGCCATACCGCTTCTAGAACCGATCCAGCCAGCCATCACTTCCGGGGAATGCTTGCACCTTTCCTTCAATCAGCTCATAAAAAGTCAACGCTTTTTGACGAAGTAGAGGACCTGAAACTGGCACACGTTTGGCTCCTATTTGTTGGTGCCACAAAAATAAGGCCTCTTCCAACTAAGGCTGTACACCTCATTATTTTTCGAAATTTCAGTACGCCGTCTGACGCTTGGATGGAACAAAGTTTTTCAATTTTTGATCGATTTGTCTTGCAATCAGTAATCGTGCTCCTACAGACGTTCAAATCCGCAGCAACTTTCGAGGGCGTCTTTTTTTTTTTTTTTTTTTTTTTTTTTTTTTTTTTTTTTACCGACACTCGATAAATTCCTTTTTGGTATTCGGCCACTTTTGTCTCTGGACACTAAAGCATGTAGCGAAGGCACGAAAAGTTAAATCGAAAACACACGCACGACTTGACAACACTCGAGACGCACTAGACAGAGCTTTCGACTTTTGAAACCAGGCTGTGGCAGCCATCGAATGAAAACATTCGATGCATCCCCTCTCCCCTGTCCTACCCAAACACACGCGGCAACACAACAGTGCTTTGTACGTTCAATGTTAAACTGTTAAAAGCTCTACTTCGTCTAATGTACCAACAACTGGCGGAAAGTGTTTGGCGCCGCACTCTCAATGTCGGTTTCGACAGGGCTACGTCGCGCTACACAGAACAATACTGTACGTACTGTACTTCCAAGGAGTTCCAATAGATGGCAATGGCATGAAACCACGGAATACCAACAAGAAACACGCTAAAACTTCAACAAACACGCGGACGAAATGACAACACTGACTTTTGACATGCGTCAGGGCACTGATTAGCAGTAGACTGCCGAAAACACCAGCGAATGCATGGCTACAGGCGCAGACAAGTTGAAATTTGTCAAGTGTCAATCTAGCTAGCCAAAAGCGTAGTTGCGCGATACGTCAGACAGCGCCAATGTCAGCCGCGAAAATCGGAAAAATTTGTTCGGATAAAGCTGATTTCGGATAAACAGAATTCGGATAAACGAGAGTTTACTGTAATAATAATAATAATTATAATAATAATACTGTGTACCGCACTACAGTATCCATTATTTAGTTACAGCTGTGTCGTGCTGACAAATCATTTATGTGTTTCGAAGCGCGTAATGATGCAATCTCTGGACTATTGTAGGTACTGTCTACAAGTGGAGAAGACATTTTCTTCAGATATTTAGCATTTGTTACGCATATATCTCACCTTTGTCCTCAGCAGTGTACGGAATGCAGCACAACATCTGTGTCTAGGGGGTTAATTATGTGAGGAACCTGTAACTTCCATCGCATTAATGCTACTAATTGAGAGAAAGTAATTATTGATATCTTATCAATATAAGAGTCTTACAAGATTGAGATAATAGTAATGATATTTTGAAAATAATTTAGTTTCGTGACTGAAGCACAATCGAATCGTTTAGTTTTTACCCCTTTGAAAATTTAATTTTACCTCTCAGGGGGTAATTACCCCCAGGTTGTGATCCACTACTCTAAGCCATCGTGGTTTTCGCTGGACCAATAATACATGTACGCGTATTGTTTGAAAAGGAACATTCATCGTTAAACAGAACATCGGAAATGCTTTGCTGCTGTGCCCATTAACAAAACTGTACATAATTCTGGGACTCATTTTCGTGGAATTCTTGCTTTAAGCGTACATGATAAAAATGGAACTGGTGATGTCCTACAGTGTGATATGAATTGGTTTCAGGGATCCAAATCTCGTGCTCACGTGCGGGTTAATTGCTACAAGTGAGAACAGGAACTTAATATGTGCGAGTGCTACACCTTGGTTTTAAACTAGAGATGAGATACGAGCTCTGTTCACTCGATTTAAATTCGCCAGCAGGACCCGTGAGGTCATCACCGAACTCACTGTCTCTGTACGCTCAGAGACCCGACTCGCGAGTCTCCGCCACTGCGCATTTAACCGAAACCTCGTCTGTCGAGTACAAGTGGACTCTGCCAGCTTATAAAGGAGAGCGAGCACACGAGTTCGCAAGCCTAAGTGTGGGGTCACAGCGTTGGCACCACTTGCAAAACCTTGGACGAATATGATACACTGACGGAAAAGTGTCTCGACACCAAAAAATAGTTAATGTAGAGCAGTGTAATTTCGGAAATACATTTGTCTAACATTGCAGGATCACAGGTCAATGTAAGTGCGAGATAAGCCATCGTAAATGGGAATACTGGTGTATTAATAACGGATGTAACCGCCAGAATGCTGAACGCAAGCATGCGAACGTGGACGGATTGTGTTGTACAAGTACCGGATGTCAGTTTGTGGGATGGAGTTTCCGCTTCATCGGTCAATACAAAGACGGTTAATATTGTATGTGGATGACGCTGGAGTTGTCTTCCGATGATGTCCCTTATTGATCGACTGGATGCTGTAAAGCAAATTGAGTTACAACAGTGGTATGTGGTCGAGCGTTATCCCGTTGGAAAACAGTCCCTGGAATGCTGTTCATGAATGGCAGCACAACACGTCGAATCACCACCTTGACATACAAATTTGCGGTCAGGGTGCGTGAAATAACCACTAGGCAGTTCCTGCTGTCACACGAAATCGCACCACATACCATAAATCCATATGTATGTCCAGAGTGTCTAGCATGCAGACAGGTTGGCTGCAGATCCTCAGCTAACCTCCTCCTAACCAACACAGCCGTCACTGGCACCGAGGTCGAACCAGCTTTCATCAGAAAACACAATGACCTCCACGCCACTCTCTGATGAGCTCTCACTTGGTACCATTGAGATCGGCAGTGGTTCAGGGTCAGTGGAATATACGCAACAGGGCGTCTTGCTCGAGACTGTCCTTGAAGTTATCAATTTGTAACAGTTCGTTGTTCACTGTGGTGCCAACTGCTGTTCACATTGCTGCTGCAAATGCAGTACGAGGCGCCAGAGGCATTCGATGAACTCGGTGGTCCTCCCTCTCAGTAATGCCACGTGGCTACCCAGAGACCAATCTCCTACCGACCGTACATTCTCGTGACCACCGCTGACAGCGGTCACGTACAGTAGCTACCTTCCTGCCAAGTCTTCCTGCAATATCGCTGAAGGAATATCCAGCTTCTCATTGCCCTATTACACGACGCCGTTCAAACTCAGTGGGGTGTTGATAGTGGATTCTTTGTTGTTTTAAAGACATTCTTGACTAACAACTCACCATATCCAATCTCGGAGGTAACTAACGCTCACGACCTTTACAGCACGTATTTCAAGCAAACCTGATTTGCGCCTTCTTAGTGGCGCTACAAGCGCCTCTCTTTAGCTACTGGCGCAAAATGTCAATAGACATCTTTCAGATGTAGAAATATGACTACCAACTTTCGTTTATGTCTCACAACTTGTTCTTGGTGTTACAATTTTTTCCTTAAGTATATATCAATACAAAAACTGTTCAGTTAGCAGTGAATATATATCTTGCAATTATATGAATGTAGACTTGTGTGTTTATATATGTATGCACAGTATATACTGTGTGTGTATGTGTGTGTGTGTGTGTGTGTGTGTATTGTGTGATTATGTTTGTATATATGTATGTATATATGTATTTTATGAGCTCACTGGAGAATGGCGCGGTGGTCTGTTGTGTTTTCCGATGCAAACTGGAAAGTTGGTTCTACTTTGGTGCCAGTGATGGCCGTGTGCTGGTTAGAAGGAGGCCAGTTGAGGACCTGCAGTCAGTTTGTGCGCTAGACTCATTGTAGCTACTCATGGAGCTATAGTCTTGGGTGCTATTTCGTGTGACAGCAGCACCGTCGTTGTTATGCCACGCACCCTGCCTGTATGTATGTTGGGCAGCAACAACAGGTGAGGGAAAAACACCGCCTAAAAACTATGTTAGCGGCCAGGGCAGGTAACCAGAACACTAACGGCCACAAGGTAGAAAATTCCGCTGGTGCACTTGACAGTGGATAAATGTATTTAATCAATTCCACCTGACGGCAGCTATCTCGAACACTTCACTCGTTGTTGCTCACAGGGAAACCTCCACAACAGCAACGCCGGAACCAACAACATAATGCTCAAAAGCACTCAACCTTCACGTCCTGGGTCGGCGATCGACGACGCTCGTACCGATCGGACAGCTCCAGACTGACTCCGACACTGCGCAGAGACCGCCAGCGGGTCCAGTCGACTATGCCACACGGAGATGTACTCGGACCAACCGACCGACCAGCAATCCACCAAAATTCAGGCCCAGCATAAGTGATGCGTGGCGGTAACGGTTGGGCGGGCGATGTCCACTCAGAACTCACTGCTGCTGCAAGCCGGCGACCGGCTGGCCCGGGCTGCACTCCAGACGCATTGCAACTGACTGCCAGGGCCCAGCTCACGACCCGAACTGCCGCCGTGAACTCTCCTTTTCGCACGTTCTGACTGAGTCCCTGACAGATGACAGCCGGGAAGCAATAGCAGCCGAGCAAAGATCCTATCAGAGGGGATATATTGATACGCGTTACTAGCGCCGATGACGGTCAGGCAAAACAGCAACTCAGTAACGCCAGTAATTTAAATCAACGTGGTGAGATGGAAATACGTAAAAACATGGTGTAAAATACCAAATGGGGGCATGGTGAGCCATGTACGGCTCAACCTCCAACCCGCAAACTTAACCCAGGAAAGGGTTAACCTCAACCCTGAACTACTTGAACTTGACTGATGTGAACCCGATAATGGTTGCCTGAGCTGTTCTCCCTAACCGAGAGATTGACCGGGCCTAATACACGTATAATAGTGCACGGCCCCCGAAAACGAAGAGTAAATTTACTAGGGTTGCCCCCGTGCACCTGCCTCCCATGGAAATTGCGGACATAAACTTGATCCCTGGGCCTACCCTTAAAGGTTTCGCGATTACGACTGTAACGCTGGACTTGCCTATGATGAGCTCTCTGTATATTATGTCTGGCTCGGTTCCAATTTTCCTTGATGACCCGTGGATTAACCTGGAGTGGAATAAGATCCTTAATTCCCCATAAGTTGGAAAGAGGGGAATTAACTGGGTAGGAAAAAATCAAAGATGCAGGCGTAACTCGCGAGGCTTCATGAATGGCTGTATTAAAAGCAAAACTGAACCAGGGAAGACTGGAATCCCATTTGCAGGGTGTGTTCTGATGATAAATAATCAAAGCGGATTTGAGATTACGATTAACTCGTCCCGCAAAGGACCCTTTGGGATAATACGGGGTGGTGGTAATACGCTTAACACTGTTCTGGAAGCAGAAGGTCTTAAAAGGGCCCGAAAGAAAGGCAGGAGCGTTATCATTAACCAGCTGCTTAGGTGACCCGAAAACACTAAGAACACTAGTCAAGTGATTAATCGTGGTGGTCGCGGTAACGTTTTGGCTAGGAATAAGCCAAGTAAGCCTAGAAAATGCATTAATTACCACGAATACATATCGATGACCACTTTTAGTGCGAGGCAGAGGCCCCAAATAATCTATGTAGAGCTTGTTCATAGGAGAGGACTCTCGTTCGGAACTCAACAAGCCTTGTTGAAGAGCATTGGTAGGTTTGGCTACGTTACATAAGCAACACTGAGCTACCATCTTTCTAACATCTTGGTCCATGGAGGGCCAAGTTAAATGCTCCTTGATCTTTTGGAGCGTTTTATAAGTGGCCAAATGACCACCCACCAAGGAATCATGAAAGTAACTGAAAACCGGACGGACCAAGGTAGCAGGCAAACAGATTTTGGACTGCCGAGCATCGCCGACCTTCCTGCACAGAATACCCCTCTTAATCTCATATTCTTGCCCGAGCTCTCCTGCGAACACACTCTGCTTAACGCCAGCCCACACAGGATCCTGATGTGCAATGTCCTCAAACAGAAGGAGAAATTGACCTAATACGCTGCAACTATGATTGCCACAACACACCTGCTTCCCTCCAGCACTAGGCACCTCTTCAGTAAACATCCTACTGACAACATCCGCCAAGACATTTTCGGAACCTTTAACATGCTTAACTTCGAACTGAAACGCTGAAATACGCACTGCCCACCTGGCAATACGCCCACTTTTACGCGGCCTCGCCAATACCCAGCTCAAACCTTGATTGTTTCCAATTGGAAAACCCGATGCTCGAGGTAGAATCGATACTTCTCTAACGCAAATAAAGCGGCAAAGGCCTCGCACCCATAGACCGAGTACGTAAGCTCGGCATCTGTTAACTGCCGAGACGTGTAAACTAATGGTTGTCTCTGCCCCTGAATTCCTGTAAAAGAACAGCTGAAATGCCGACATTAGAGGCATCAGTCTGCACAAAAAACCTTTTGCTAAAATCCGGTACCCCAAGAACCGGCGGATTAGCTATGGCTGTTTTAATATGCTCGAAGGCAGCCTCCTGGGCAGGTCTCCACTCAAAACGCACACCCTTACGGCGTAACTGATTTAAGAGTGCCGCCAGCTGAGCAAAATTGGGGACAAAAAGCCTAAAATAATTTGCCATGCCTACAAATTTTGCGATTCCCCGCTTATCAACAGGAGGAGGCAACGCGCGCAGGGCTTCGTTCGCTGTTGATCAATACAAATATTCTGACTGGAGACTATACTCCCTAAGAAGGATACCTCCCGCTAAACCAGCGTGATTTTACTAGGTTTGACCGTCAGACTTGCTGTAACCTCAAAAGAACTTGCCGAATATGCTCCAAATGATCCTCGAACGTACGACTGTAGATAACCCAAGTCATCCAAATAATTGTAGACACAATCTAACTTCAAGTCCCCAAGCATATTGTCCAATAATCGAGTAAGCACTGCCGCTCTGGTGGCTAACCCAAAGGGAACTCTGTTAAACTCTAACACATTCCAATCCGATCCGTGCAAAAGGCAGTGACATGTTCACATTCTTCAGCCAAAGGAATCTGATAGTAGGCCTGATTCAAATCGAGACCAGTAAACCAATTAGCCCCAGTAAACCAAGTAAAAGAATTATGCAAATCGGGCAAGGGTACTGACTGTAGTACAACCTTGGCGTTCAAACGCCGGTAGTCCGCAACCGGTCTGAAATCGCGCCCGTGATTCTTAGGCACCAGAAAGATTGGAGAGGCATAAGCGGAAGTAGAGGGTTTGATAACTCCCTCTTCCAGCATCTCAGATATCTTAGCCCTGAGTATCTTAACCTTCGGGGGTGAGAGGCAATAAGGAGATTGCTTAACGGGGGTGTAATCGGACAAACGTCTATGATATTCAAGAACGCTGGTAACCCCAAGGTTATCGCTGAGGAGTTGAGAAAAACTGTAACAAGTCGCGCAGCTGGGACGACAAACTGGGTGAAAGGTGGTCTAGATCAAATTGATTAGCAGCAACCTCCACGCCGAAAGTCCCGGCGGTTCGGCCTACTCTTGGTTTTGCGCACTCACAAAGGCCAAACTTCTCGCTAGAAGCGACTCGCCTCTGGCTAGGGGGTACAGCAACGACAAAACGATGCGGGACGCGAAAAGAGGCCACGTGCTTTTCGAGACGAACCAACAACCACAGAAAATTCTCTACTTGATCAATCCGCTGAACCATCAACTCTGTCAGATCTTAAAAGAAATAAGCCAAAGGGTTCGGCGTCTAACTCAATGGGCGCCGGAACCATGCCACTCCCGGGCTGGCCTCCATGTTCCCCTTTATGGCGCAAGTCACCATCCTCAAACTTCATCCCATCCAACTCCAAACATGTAAGTTTAAATTGCAACACGCTTACCAGAGATCCCAACTTGGCGGCCGATTTTCTATGCTGCTCTCCCAAATCCAAAGTCGGCCACCCGATTGGTTAAATGTGGTAACTGTGCTCGGACCCTACCGAACTGATTGTCACTAGCTTGGGTTCCTTCTAAGAGACGAATAGTGTCTTCAAGGCCCTTAAGAGCCTCCCCGAGAATCTGGATTGCCGCACCTGTCTCACCAATCACAGCCACGGTGACGTCAACCGGCTGCAGCACGGCAGCACGCAAACAGGCCACCAATTCTGGAACACTGCCCTCCGTCGGTTGTCGCCTTATTGCCAACTCATAAACAAGATAGTCCCTTCTCAGCAGGCCGATCCCCGGACACTGTCTGACCGCCATTATCTTAAAACCTGAAACAATAACAATTAAAACAATACCGCGCCTCAGACACAATCTAAACAAAAGTGAAGCCGACCGCAACTAGGTTGGTAAGCACGAGCGCAAACCACGCTTTGCTATCAGTGAAACGGCCGCTAAATCAAGCAGGGCTATTAGGTAATTGGGATTGTGGAAAGGGCCAAGGGAGTTGCGGTCGGATTCATTCCACAATTGTAATTTATTATCATTTAGTTCACAAATACACTTTTTGAAAGAATTAAATTTGCTTTGCGGCTGAAGGCCTCCAAACAGATGCTTTAGAATAAGTTCAATTTTGAAAAGACATGACACACAGTTAAATTTACGAATAAGATAAATCGTATACATATATGAGATCAGCATGCAGAGCGGCTGAAGGCTGAATGCCACAATGTCTTAAGATGCTAACAGGGCTGATGGCAGACAGGGGGCACAGAAAGAGATAAGCAAACGCAATAAGATGGCTGAAGGCCGCAGAGTTAAATTCTGCAAATTAAGGAAATATATATTGCCCCAAACGGTAAAACAATACATTAAGTTTGAAAATTTCCTTTTTGCAACACCAACGGCGGAAGGCCCATATAACTTGTAAAATCTTTCAGAGGAAATTACAATAACCTTTCAAGAGCAGAAGGCGATAATGTATGGACTTGAAGGAGACTCTGAGAACATGTTTCCAGGGCTGAAGGCCCACAACTAGCCTCGCCAAACTAAAAATATAAAATACAGTTAAATTACAACAGCATTAACAAAAAAAATACGAGTGTCATCATCATCATCATCATCATGATCTAAGACTGATTATGCCTTTCAGCGCTCAGTCTGGAGCATAGCCCCCTTATACAGTTCCTCCATGATCCCCTATTCAGTGCTAACATTGGTGCCTCTTCTGATGTTAAACCTATTACTTCAAAATCATTCTTAACCGAATCCAGGTACCTTCTCCTCGGTCTGCCCCGACTCCTCCTACCTTCTACTGCTGAATCCATGAGTCTCTTGGGTAACCTTGCTTCTCCCATGCGTGTAACATGACCCCACCATCTAAGCCTGTTCGCCCTGACTGCTACATCTATCGAGTTCATTCCCAGTTTTTCTTTGATTTCCTCATTGTGGACACCCTCCTGCCATTGTTCCCATCTGCTAGTACCTGCAATCATCCTAGCTATTTTCATATCCGTAACCTCAACCTTGTTGATAGGGTAACCTCAATCCACCCAGCTTTCGCTCCCATACAACAAAGTTGGTCCAAAGATTGAACGGTGCACAGATAACTTAGTCTTGGTACTGACTTCCTTCTTGCAGAAGAGAGTAGATCGTAGCTGAGCGCTCACTGAATTAGCTTTGCTACACCTCGCTTCCAGTTCTTTCACTATGTTGCCATCCTGTGAGAATATGCATCCTAAGTACTTGAAACCGTCCACCTGTTCTAACTTTGTTCCTCCTATTTGGCACTCAATCCGTTTATATTTCTTTCCCTCTGACATTACTTTCGTTTTGGAGATGCTAATCTTCACACCATAGTCCTTACATTTCTGATCTAGCTCTGAAATATTACTTTGCAAACTTTCAATCGAATCTGCCATCACAACTAAGTCATCCGCATATGCAAGACTGCTTATTTTGTGTTCACATATCTTAATCTCACCCAGCCAGTCTATTGTTTTCAACATATGATCCGTGTGTCACTATCCCCAAAAAAAAACGCGTATGTGAACTGAGCTGCCAAAACTACTACCATGTTGGGCAGCAACAACAGGTGAAGAAAAAACACCGCCTAAAAACTACGTTAGCGGCCAGGGCAGGTAACCAGAACACTAACGGCCACAAGGCAGAAAATTCCGCTGGTGCACTTGACAGTGGATAAATGAATTTAATCAATTCCACCTGATGGCAGCTATCTCGAACACTTCACTCGTTGTTGCTCACAGGAAAACCTCCACAACAGCAACGCTGGATGCAACAACGTAATGCTCAAAAGCACTCAACCTTCACGTCCTGGGTCGGCGATCGACGACGCTCGTACCGATCGGACAGCTCCAGACTGACTCCGACACTGCGCAGAGAGCGCGAGCGAGTCCAGTCGACTACGCCGGCGGAGATGTCCTCGGACCAACCGGCCGACCAGCACCCACCAAAATTCAGGCCCAGCTTAAGTGATGCGTAGCGGCAACGGTCGGGCGGGCGATGTCCACCCAGGGCTCACTGCTGCTGCAAGACGGCGACTGGCTGCACTCCAGACGCATTGCAACTGACTGCCAGGGCCCAACTCACGACCCAAACTGCCGCCTGAACTCTCCTCCTCGTACGTTCCGACTGACTCCCCGACAGATGACAGCCAGGAAGTAATAGAAGCCGAGCAAAGATCCTATCAGAGGGGATATATCGATACGCGCTACTAGCGCCGATGTCGGTCAGGCAAAACAGCAACTCAGTAACGCCAGTAATTTAAATCAAGGTGATGAGATGGAAATACGTAAAAACAAGATGTAAAATACCAAATAGTGGCACGGCGAGCCATGCACGGCTCAGTAAGTATGAATGTAGCTATGTATATAAATTTGTAGTTATGCATATGTACAAACTGGTTTGAACAATTCTGTAAATATATTTTGATATTTGATATCTGTTAAGCTTCATTAGAGGCCATCTAATACCAGCAACTGGCCATACTCCTTCACGCTTCGGTAAGAGAGAACGAGTCGACGAGTAGGGAGCGATTGCAGCGTCACTGCACTGACTCGTCAAACTCGCGCAACTACAGCGGGAATGAGGCCAGCCGTCATAGGACTTTCCTGTACATAACAGCAGCACCTTGGTTTCTAGTGTATGCAATGCGCAACGTTAGATTCGCACTTGTTCCATTTCTGATCTCTAGTTGAAACTTCCCATATCCTCTAGCGTCATATCAACACGACAAAATATTTGTCGGAATGATGGGGTTTTCGCAGGATATCGCTCTTTGCAGAGTTCCTCTGCCTGAGCAGCATTACGCCCACCTTCATTTATAATAAAAGAAAAGTAATAAGAATGCAGTTTTTAATCAAGGACTACCTTTACTGTAGACAATATATCGTTTAAAAGTAATACAGCACTGTACTACATGTATCTGTACTGTAAATAAGAAGACTTCATTGCAATTACTATTCTGTCAGCTTACATACTCCATAGATGAGTAGCATTTCTGTCTTCGTTGTATCCATGCACATCATCATATATTCTTAATGACCAGCGTGCTTTTCTCTTATGTTTCCTTTTGTTTTGTGTCAGCTCAAGCAAATGGACGAGTTGTGAGGTGTGTGAGAAAAGTAATGAGACTCATTTTTTACCTACCAAAGATATTTTAACAACAATATTGTCCTCTTCAAAGCAGCTCCCATCGGAATGTATACTCCAGCGGATTCGTTGTTCTCAGTCTTGGTAGCAGTGCTGAAAGGTTTCAGCTTGTAGGGCCTTCAATATATCGGTTACTTTCTTCTGAATGCACTCGAGAGTCCCAAAATGACATTCTTCTAACAAATGTTTTTGACGGTGTCCAGTCTCACTCGATTCACCCGTTTCCTGAGCCTTTCAGGGATATCTCTGTAAAACACTTGATTGACAGTTGGTCATGGAGGAACTTATTTGTGCGAGCGAAAAATTTGTGCTCTTGATAAGGAATGTTTCCCATAGGCCTGTTTCAACTTTTCAAAGGTCATACTCTCGGATTCCCCAAGTTTTACACAACACTTGGTGGCATAAGGTTGCTCTAAATTCCACTGTTCCACTTTCGTAACATACAGCATCTGGAAGGGGTGAACGCACCAATTCACACAGATAGGACAACACAGAGTTGCCAGATCGCTAGCAGTGTTGTTAATCTTGCTACTTTTCTCACACACCTTGTACGTCAACCTGAGTACTTGCAATATCAAATTTGTTATTGTCATGTTTACGTGGATGATACGCTGTGTGGTATGAGGAGATGAAGTGTATTACCCAAAAAATATAAAGTGCCATTTTAAAAAGATTGCCGGCCGGTGTGGCCGAGTGGTTCTAGGCGCTTCAGTCTGGAACCGTGCGACCGCTACGGTCGCCGGTTCGAATCCTGCCTCGGGCATGGATGTGTGTGATGTCCTTAGGTTAGTTAGGTTTAAGTAGTTCTAGGTTCTATGGGATTGATGACCTCAGCAGTTAAGTCCCATAGTGCTCGGAGCCATTTTTTTTTTAAGATTTACCGCTGTTCGTATTTCTATAACGAACGAAGTTACAAGAAACGGTCATGCTCGTTAATGTTCCCATGGTAACTAGACAATATTTGCTCGATGCATTTTTATTTTTCTTCTGATCAAAAAGTTATTTGTGATTGGCAATATAAATGGGATACTGTGTATAAAATTGTGAAGTATCCTTACCCTAACACTTAATTTCTCTGAGATACTTTACAAAATATTTACGTCAAACTGGTTGTCTTGATGTTGCAGACTTTGGGATTATATACTTCTTTTTGTAACTTATCCTTTACTCCATGAGAGAAATCCCGCAGCAGACGTGATGAGTTATGTTTCGATTTCGTAGAAGGAGTAATATCAGCCGCATTTATTACGGAGAGTAGCATTCGTCATGGCAGTCAGAGAAAGAGAATGTCAGTGTAGCATTAGTTAATTGCGGGAACCATCATGGGATGATGTCAGAAAAAAGATAATAACGCCCGCATAGTACTATCAACAAAAAGCCGATTGGAATCGATTAATAGCAGTGAAATTCTAAATAGTGATAGTAATGTGCTGCGCAAAGACAGATTGGATACCAGTGGCGGTTTCGGCGGCGTGTTTATAGTCGTAATATCTTGTGACATTAGTACAGAATTCGAATGCAAAATAATTTGGGTGAAGATAAATGTTAAAGAAGGGGCAGACACCATAATCAGATACTTTGACGATCCTTCTGCGTGAGGAACAATAGTGGTGGAACATATCAGGGGAAACTTGGAGAACGTTGCGCTTAAATTTCTTGGTAAATGAAATGTAAATGTCATGTGACTAGGGCCTCCCGTCGGGTAGACCCTTCGCCGTGTCCAAGTCTTTCTATCTGACGCCACTTCGGCGACTTGCGCGTCGATGGGGATGAAATGATGATTAGGACAACACAACACCCAGTCCCCGAGCGAAGAAAACCTCCGACCCAGCCGGGAATCGAACTCGGGCCCTTAGGATTGACAGTCTGTTGCGCTGACCACTTTTTTCTTTTTTAATTTTTTTCTTTTTTATTTTTTTATATTTTTTGTTTGCGGACAAGTGCTCTACCATCATTTTTTTATTTTTTATTTATTTTTTTTGTAGTGGACCGGTGGGGGCTCGGGGGGCAAAGTGGGCAGGGGTCAAAACCTGAGGCCTGGCCACAGTGTCCTCCTCACCACCACCGAGCCTGTGGTGCTTAGGGAAATGGGAGACACAGGAATCAACAGTAGTGGAAGGCGTTGTTATTTATTTATTTGCATGTGTTTCTGTAATATTCACTAATATCATGAAATTATGTGAACACATCGTCGAAAGAGAAAAGAAATATAAATTCTGGTAAAAGAAAAAGAAAGGAAAAAGGAAAAGCAAAAAGAAATAAAACCCGCGCAATCTGCGACGCGCTCTCCCATCCACGGAGGTCAGAAGTAGAATAGATCGTAGGCGGTTGAAACTCAGACACCGCCGGGGGAGGAGGGGTAGGTGCCCTCTGAGTCAGGCACCCCCCAACTCAGTGGAGGTCTAACAAAGACCGCTCGAAGACCGTTAGCAAATAATGTTCGGTAACGTGGCGCGTTTTCGAGAGCTGCATGGGCTGTTCGTAAATAGGTCCAGAAGTCGAGGCGGGATTTAGGTCCCTCATGAAAGAAATAAGCGACCACCCACCCTTTGACCCACGTAATAGCATGACATTTGGCGGCGGGAAAATGTCTGTCCTCCTGGTATAGAAACATTCGAGGTTCGATTGTGTCTGGTGGCACCCGGAGATAGCAGGCAATGATTTGCTGCACGAAGCGCCATACATCTTGCGATGAGGCGCTTGTCAGACGGTGTTCATCAGTGTCCAGTTGCTGGCAAAGGAGACAAAGAAGGGATTCTGACAAGCCTCTGTTGTGCAGTCGCTGCTTCGTGGCAAATTTCCTGTTGACTATGTGATACCACAGTGCCCGGACGTTCGTAGGGAGGAAGGGCTGGTGGACGGTAGTCCACACTATGGGCCACTGGATGGAGGGATGTTTGGTCTCCATCACATTCCGGGGAACACAGCGTAGCAACAGGCTGTAAAAATCCTTAGTCCTGGGTGGGCGTGTATCTGGGAGACTGGTATGTATGTAACTGTAGTCGACGAAAAAGGTCGAAAGATGGGACAAATGAGGCACGATATGGCCGACAGACACCGGTGGTGAGGTGGAAGCAGGTAGGAGGACCTCAAGCAAGCTGCGTGTTAGAGATGTACCCTGGCCCATCCACTGTTTTCTCATGGTAGTCATGTACAAGGCTGCAGCTCGCTTACGGACATTGACGAGCCCGACGCCACCATACCGTGGGGGCAGGGTAAGTGTCTCATAACGGACTTTGAACATTGAACCAGCCATGAGGTAATAGCCAAAAGCCGCCTGAATGTTGCGCCCAATTGCAATTGGCAGAGGGAGAACTATTTTTTTTTAAATCTTTATTCATCAAAACCCAATGTTATACAATCTAACCCACCACCTAAAATCATTAGTGGGTCGAAATTAGATACAATATTAAATTTTAGCAGCATTTACCAATTCTTCTATATTCTACTATTACTATGAGCTACAGGAAGTTAGTTCTATCTATGGGTATCTATATGATCTACGGGTATCTATATTATCTACTATTAGTTATCATGCTATCAACTCTAACCTACTTTACTGCTAACAACTACATCCTGCAGCGTTACAGGTGTGCCAGTATATAATATAAACCTACTGTTTCATGGCCATGCCCACCGAGCTAATCCCAGTGGGCGTGCCCCTGGCCCTGGGCTGGCCTTACTGCAATCGCTGCAGGTCTAAAGAAAATATTCTACTATCTATTTCTATAAATAATAATAATTTTTTATCAGTCATAGTTGGTGTGCTATAGTCTCTAGTCGGCGTGGTCGCACCCTCCCCCTAGTCCTGGATGCGTCGGATCCCGATCGCCATTGACGGTCGGCCAGTACACACCCTGGCGGAATGGGATGGTGCGTGATGTCACATATTGGTTTCCTATCTACTCGATCTCCCTTCTATATTCCCTTAGGACCTTGTCGGATACCTCGCTAGCCAGTTTATCGATGATGGTGAAGGTGGTAGGGTCTGTAATAAGATGAAAGGTGTCTGTGTTAGGCAATGAGTTCCGTAAGTTAGCTGCAACGTCGTCGAAAAGCGGACACTCGTAGACCACATGATCCGGTGTGCCCATTTCGGCACCACAGTCACATGATGGTGTCGCTCTTTTCCCGAACCGGCAAAGATATGCCGGGTACGGGCCATGCCCAGTGAGGAAGTGCAGCAGTCCCTTACTTGGCTGGAAATGCTTCTTCCTTAATCTTTCCTGAACGTTTGGTAATAATTGGTGAGTTCTTCTTCCTGTCTCATCCCCATCCCAGATTTCCTGCCAAAGTTCCATTCCCCTTCTTTTAATTGATATTTTGTCCCCCACTCTGACCCCCATGATATCCCTAGTTTTTTCAATTTGCCCCTTTTTCACCCAATACCATGCAGCCTGCTCCCTGATTTTTACATCAAGGGGTCACAGCCCCATGAGTATCAGTAATGCTCCCCCTAGTGATGTTCGATATGCCCCCACTGATCGTAGTATCATGTTCCGCTGCAGTCTCCTCAAGGCCATAGTAGGAACGACCCTCGTGAGCCTGTGGGCCCAGACACCGGACCCATACCCTATGATAGAGACAAGAATTGTGTTATGGTAGAGCTTGATGAGGTTCGGTGGGAGATGAAATCGTCTGTGATGAGGTTGTTTAACACTTCTATCGTCCTATATGTTGTTACCTCAATGTGCCTGGCAAAGCTCCAATTTTCATCTAGCATTACCCCTAGGTATCTAGCTTCTCCACGACGTATAACTAGTGTGCCATCCATCCTAACTGTAGGGTTTCTGACCAATTGACCCTTTAGGAGTAGGTAGGTGGATTTGTTTGGTGCTACTTTTTGCTTGGTTCTATGGCACCATTGTGAAAGTAATGTCATGGTCATCTCAATTTTTGGTTCCAATTCCTCTCGGCTCCGACCGCCAACCAACAGGAGGAGGTCATCAGTGTAAGCTATCACGTCTAGCACATCTGCACTATTCTCCAAGGTCTCAAGGAGAGGCTCCATATTGACATCCCAAAAGAGTGGCCCCAGGATGGAGCCCTGAGGACACCCCTTTGTTATCTTATTGCCCACTCTTCCGCTAGGGGATGATAGCCAAACCTCCCTATCCATGCAATAGCTCCTAAAACACCCATATAGCGGCCCTGGACACTCCTTCTCTCGCAAGCGAGAGAAGTGCGAAGGCCACCACAGGTTGTCAAAGGCGCCACTGATGTCCACCATGATGCCAACTGTGTACTTATGTGTGGACAACCGGCAGACCTCAGCCGCCATGGCGATTGCGTCAGATGCAGAACGCCCAGGCCTAAAGCCGAACTGCCTGCTGCTCATTCCACAAAGAACTTGGAATGCCATCAGCCTGTCAGCCAGCAGCCTCTCCAGCAATTTTCCCAGCAAATCCAACAGACATATGGGTCTGTAGGACTTGACCTCTTTTGGATCCGTATCCAATCCCTTTTTTATTATTACTGCATTTGCTTGTTTCCAGATGGTGGGAAACTTTCTGAGGCTTAGGGCCTCGTTGTAGATTCTAGCTAGAGGTGCTACTAGTTGAGGAGCGAGGTATTGCACCACCTCCGCTATGAAGCCGTCTGGTCTTGGGGCTTTTCCTCTTTTAAGTGCCTTAATGTGCACCGCCACCTCGTTCTCCGAGAAAGGGTACACCACAGTGTTGTTTTGGTACTCTTCTTGCTGAGCTTGCCTAATTAGGCCTTGTTCTTCCGTATCCTCATTTTCCATGTCATCTGGAAGCAGGGACCGGAGAAGGACTTCAGCAGTTTCCTGCCATATCCCTGTCACCCGATTCCCATCCTGGACGGTTGATAGTACCATAGGAGACCTGATCTTTTCCCTAACTATTTTATATGGGATGCCCCAGGGATCTGTAGCCAATTGGCTCTGGACATACTTCTCCCAGCTTACCAGTCTAACCCTTTTGAGCTCCCTCTGGAATTCTTCCTTAGCATTCCTATAGATTTCTAACCATCTCTGTTTTTCTTCCCAGACGACACTTCGCTGGTAGTACCTCTTCGCCCTCCTGACTGACTGACGCATCTGCCCTAGTTCAACGAACCATGGTGACGGGGAGGCCGCAACAGCCCTTCTCCTAGTTGGTATTGCAGCCTTTACCGCTTTTGCGATGGCACTAACTAGCTCTTCAGCATGCCTGTCGACGTCTTCATCACCTTCCGGCCATGTCGGGGGGATAAACTCTCTTGCGAGGCGCTCCCAATCAGTTTTGTTGTAATTTAATTAAAATTCCCACCCTATGTCCCAGTGGCATTCCCTGTTGGTGAGCATGGTCACTTGTTGTTATTTGGTCTCTTACTATCCAGTTGTTCAAGTGACCAGCAAAATTCGGTGAAATTAATGTTACATCAATATTAGTTCCTTCTCCTCCTCCGCCTGTGTAGGTGTGGGGGTTCCCGGCTCTGTTGGCAACCAGGTACTGTAGTGACATTACTGTTTCCTCCATCTTCTCCCCTCTGCCATCCTGGGTGCCACTGTGCCACAGGGGGGACTTCGCGTTGACATCTGCCACCACCACTATCTTTCGGCCTCTTAGTGCTACTGTGACTTGTGCTAGTTGATCTAAATATGTCTCAATGTCGTCACCATATTGGAAGTACATATTAATTAAATGAATGACTCCAACTGGAGTCTGGAGTTCGGTTACAATGCAATGTTCATTTGAGAGATGGGCGAGCTCTGTGACTCTTATGGCTTTATTTATGACTATAGTGGTGGCTTTAGGGTCATCTCCAAAGTATACTGTTGGCCAATTAACGCTAGCGAAAGCTATGTTACCCGCAAGAGAGTATGGCTCCTGTAGACAGAGTACGTCGAGACTCATCTCCTCCACCACCCTTCGGAGCTCCTGCATCGGCTGTTATGTGCATTAAGTTGTCCTAGCTGTATTTTGGTGGTCATGGAAAATACGTGTGAACATATTGTTCTGGAAAGGTCTTCCTCCAGTCATACACTATCCGACGATTGGCTAAGACAGCCTGATTGTAAATCTCATCTAGATCAAATTTCTCGTTTCTTCTTTGAAAAACCTTTTTGACAAGGTCACGCAGGGCACCAAAGTCAGTGGGGAGATTCATGGTCTTTAACTGTATTCTATCGACAGCCTCCATGGCCGAGAAGGTGACTTTACGTCCATACTGGTGTCCCACCCGCACTATGTGCCTTAATGCTGTGGTCAGGACAGCCGGCTCCTGCAGACGGAAAAGTTGCAGGCATGTTCCAGATTTGGGTAGATCCTGATGGGATCCACCTCTAGACGTTTTACTAACGATTGGTCAGAGGTAGGTCTGGTTATTGTGCTGCTGATTGTATTTACTTGAAGTGGTTCTTCGGATGTGGAGCTGTTTCTTGTGGCTTTCATTTGGCCCACTATTGCAGGACGCCTGACTTCAGGTGCCCGATCTTCTGGCAGTCTCAAGTTCCGGGGGAGGGGAGAGCGGCATCTTCCCGTTCACACAGGTCCGTCTGGACGGACACGTCTACCATTCCTGTTCTTTCAATTTTACTGCCTTCAACGAAGGTTAGGAATTGCTTGAATTTAGCAGCCCTAGCCGCGTCTCTGCGCCTCTTCCCAGGAGACTTCCTTTTTGGCATCCTGCGCACAGCTGCGGCTTCACCCATAATCAATTCTTGATATCAATCTTTGCTCCAACATCCTATAGGTTGGGCAATTTCTTCCTGAGGCGTTACAGGTCTTTTTGCCTCTCTTTACACATGGAATGCAGATTCCAGATTTGGTGCAATTCTTTCTTATGTGATATTCCGCACCGCATCTTGAGCAAGCCGGCTTCCTGTCACAGTACTTATGGATGTGATCCAAATCGCCACAGTTGGGGCAGCGAGGCACCACCAAGTAGTCCCGCACGTTGATGGCATGAAATCCAATGTATATTCTACCCATAGATGTGAGCTTTTTCCACATAGATCCTGTTACTTCTGCTACGTGGTGTACTGTTTGTCTGTCTCTTCGACCTGTCTTAAATTTCAGTTTAAAGTCATTTCTAAATTGTTCATCAGTCATATTGTCAAAGTTTTGATTCTTTATCGTGTCGCATAATTCATTGTTGTCCATCGTAACCGGTACATCGTAAATGATTACGAGGGATTCCTCTCCTTTAGGGGTTCACACCGGATCGCCTTGCACAGATTTTGATTATTTAGGATTTTGTTTTTGTCCTCTTCAGTTGCTACATCTACAATTATGACATTTTTAGTTGCTTTAACTTTGTTTACCTTAATTTTGTCCTTAACTGGATTTACCATGGTGGTAAAGATTTCCTGAACCTTCTTGGTGTCTTGGCTGGGCAGGGGTCTTAAAAAGACCGCCGTGTCCGGCTTTTGTGTCACCTTCGCTATTGTCTCTCTGGTTGTCTGGGTTTTTGGGGCAGCCTGAGCCACTACACCTGCCCATGTCTTGGCCCGTTGTCTCCTAAGGGTGAAGTTCTCCCGCTGTAGTTCAACAACTCGCCCCTCAAGCCTAGCATGAGCAATCGCCCAGGAGGCAAGTTCATTTTTTATTGCTAGAATTGCAGTTTGACTAATCTTTCCATTTTTAACGTTGGACTCTGCCGGCCGTGGTAGTCTAGCGGTTCTAGGCGCTCAGTCCAGAGCCATGCAACTGCTACGGTCGCAGGTTCGAATCCTGCCTCGGGCATGGATGTGTGTGATGTCCTTAGGTTAGTTAGGTTTAAGTAGTTCTAAGTTCTAGGGGACTGATGACCATCGATGTTAAGTCCCATAGTGCTCAGAGCCATTTGAACCATTTTAACGTTGGACTCCAACAGTTGCGTGATCCTGTTGTGTCTCTCAGTTACACTCTCATCTATGTCCTCCATTTGAACCGATGTGTCGGGAGCAGAAAGCATCAAAGCTCTCGCAGAAGCACACGAATCGCTTGTCTCTGGTTCAGCCATGATTTGACAAGCGAAAAAAGGGGGGTTGGGAGCCCGTCTCTAACCCCAGACCGGCTCCTCTGGTGGCATGGGAGGGGACTAAGATGCAGCTCGCCCACCAACCTCGTCCCTAGGTCAAGGGCATCCCTGAGCCGCCGAGTTCAGCACACCGTTGCCAGTATACTGGTCCCCTTCAGTGGCCTCGTCACCGACGATTTCTCCCAGTGTTCATCGGCAAGTGCACCCCGCACTCCGGAGAAGCGGATGCACTTCTCGTCCTTCGCCGCCTACTTGCCCGAGCTCCCACCTACAGGCCAAGGACTTGCTCCTACTCAGGTGGCGGGCCGGTCACCCAGTCATTCGACGGTTTGGACCCAGATAGCCTGGCCCAGGCGCTGTCACCATCCCCTGGGTTTGGCAGAACACGCCCCGGTTAACCACGGGCGCGGCGAAGCGCACTTGCTGACTCGCGCTGAGGTCCCACGCCGACAAACGAGGTCGCCGGCATGCAGAGCATCAGCTGGTCTTGTGCCCTGAGAATTGAGGGAGGGACAGATGGTTAGTCCCTCAGACACAGCTCCCCCTGTGCCACGCACCCCTCGCTTTCGCCTTGGGTTGGGGGCGTTTAACGTCCTACCTTGACGGGAGTTTAACGTCCTTCCTTGACACAACGACAACCCTCACCGTTCCACAGCCCAGAGGTGTTATGAGAGTGATGAAGTGATGAAAAATGATAGTATGGTCCAGGTCTTATGTTGTGGAGTTTGACATCATAGAGACGGTGCGGCACTCAAACCCGAGTTACGTTCCCTGGAGGGTGTCCACACGTACTGGGGGATCATAGCCGACCGTGTCTCACCCACCACTTTTGATAATTCACGGGGGGCCAGTGCGGTTCAGTGAGGATTGCACCCAGTTAAGGGCTAGCCTTTTAACGTCATGCATGGACGGCCCTTCCCGTGTTAGCTTCACCCCATCTAAGGGGGTTACTGAGCACCAGGGCCACGTCAAGGCCACGGGATAGGACATTACGGTCCCCGCCCCACTCAGGTTCCTCGGAGCCACAGAGCATTTCAGACATTCTGAAGATTTCCGGGAATCAGAGGGTCTCCTGGCGGTTTTAACCCAGATTCGGAAGGCAACACACCTTCCCCAGGTGGCGAAACGCAGACCGCTTTCCCGTGCGCCGAGGGAGAACTTGCGTGATGTGAACCAATTTTGATGTCACATACAGATTAAGAAACTCAACCCGTTGAAGTGTGTCCTGGCGGCGCAAGAGGTTCTGGTGGACGTCGTTGCAGATGACGTGTAACAGGCGACGGAAGATCGTTGCCGCTGTGCATGTGACCGTGGCGATAAAGGTAATGCCCAGGTACCGGAAAGTCCGCACAAGCGGCAGGGGAGCCACTTCACTCTCCTGGAGGCCTCGTCCAATGTGCATTGCAGAAGATTTGGCGACATTCATGACACTGCCAGCGGCAGCCCCATAATGGGTTATCAATTCGAGGACTTCTCGAATCTCAGAGCCGGAGCGAATGAGGAGGAGGAGGTCATCAGCATATGCCCGACAGCGAAAAGTGTGTTGGCGTAGGGTGAGGCCAGAGAGCTTGGTCGTCAAGCCCCCAATAAAGGGCTCAAGGGCAATGGCATACAGGAGGGTAGAGAGGGGGCACCCCTGCCGTATCGAACGGCAGATAGGTGCCGGCCCTGCTAAACGTCCATTGACTTGGACACGTGAACTGGTACTGTCGTAAAGACGCCGGATGACGTCGAGAAACGGAGGGGGGATGCCCATTCGGGCTGCCACCGAAAACAGGAAACAATGACGCACTTTATCGAAGGCGCTGTCGAAGTCTATAGCGACGACCGCTGCACGGAGTCTGCAGGCCGCCGCCATCGCAATTAAGTCGCGGCATTCCCCTGCGGCAGTCTGTATGTTAACCTGTCCTCCAGGCGTCGTTTGCTCTGGCGAGAGGATATGCGGAAGTATTGTTCGGAGCCGCATTGCCAGTAAGCGCGCGAAAATCTTGTAATCGGCATTGAGTAGGGCGAGCGGTCTGTAACTCGTGACCATCGAACCACGGGCTGGTTTGTGGACTGGTATGATGATGCCCTCAGCAAAGGCGGGTGGGATTGCGTGGTCAGATGTCATCAGTTCTTGATACATAGTCGTCCACCGTGGTGCCATGAGGTCCCGAAAGGTAAGGTAAAACTCAATCGGTAAGCCGTCAATGCCGGGCGATCTGTTGACAGCACCCTTGGCGATTGCATTGTTGACTTCGTCTAGGGTGACCGCCACTGTCAAAGCATCCGCCTCCGTGTGGGGGAGGGTGCGCGTGACGTAATGCAAAATCGAGTCTTCTGCTGCAGTTTCAGCGTCTTCTTCACTATAAGTACGACGGTAGTGCTCGACGAATGAGTGGACGATGTCATTCTGAGTGGTCACCTGCGTGCCATGAGGCGTGGTCAGAGTGCTGATGATCTGCCGACGACGCCGTCGTTTGTTGGACACTATATGATGCATGGATGGAATTTCTAAATCCGCGTGATCGTGGAGTCGCGTCCGTATCACGACCCCGTGCAGTTTCTGGCGCGCCAGCGCCATTGTCTTCGCCATAGTTCTTTGCCGTTCCAACTGGTTGTCCGGGGTTGGCAGTTGAGCGTCCAGATCTCGGAGAATCGCATAATAGAAGTCAACAGTGGTGCGATGCCAGTCGGCCATGTCCTTCCCGTATCTCATCAGTGTCCTCCGGATCGCTGGCTTGGCGCAGTCTAACCACCATGTCAATGTCGAGTGGTAGCGGGGAAGGCGTCTTTCGCAGGCTGTCCACGTTTCAGTGACTTGTTGGCGACACGCCAGGTCATGCAAGTGTGAAGTATTGTTTCCATGGCGCACGGCTGCGCCAGACTGATTGCGGCGGAAGGAGGACCGTACAGATGTAGGCGCAATGGTCGGAAAAGGCCAGCGGCCAGCGTTCGGCACCCCGTATCGCAGATCTAAGAGTTTGTATCCTGTCTAGTCGGCTTGCGGAATGACTGGTAAGAAAGGTATGGCCAGAACTGTCACCGTGTTGAACTTCCCAGGTATCGTGAAGCAGGAGGTCTCGCACCACTATACGTAGTTCCTGGCATGTAGTATAGTGGGAATGGCTCTGAGCACTATGCGACTTAACTTCTGAGGTCTTCAGTCGCCTAGAACTTAGAACTAATTAAACCTAACTAACCTAAGGACATCACACACATCCACGCCCGAGGCAGGATTCGAACCTGCGACCATAGCGGTCGCTCGGCTCCAGACTGTAGCGCCCAGAACCGCGTGGCCACTCCGGCCGGCTGTATAGTGGGAAATCTGATCTTTAGGATGCAGAACGCAGTTAAAATCACCTCCTAGTAGGCAATGGTCATAACACCCTAAAAACAGGGGAGCGATTTCCTCGGAATAAAACTGGGCTCTTTCATGCCGTCGGTCGGTGCCTGAGGGAGCGTAGACATTAATGATGCGTGTCCGCATGGCAGTGAGTGCCATGCCCCGAGCTGATGGAAGGAAGGCGACATCGGTCACAGAAATCCCGTGGCGGACGTAGATGGCCACTCCGCGGCCCATAGGATCACTAGCGGAGGCATGGGCGGTATAGCCATTGATATCCGGGAGACTAGCCAAGTGAACTTCCTGCAGAAGGGCGAAATCGATATCCGAAGCCCAGAACATCTCCTGCATAAGGCGGATTTTCACCCTGGAACGGATGTTGTTGGTGTTGATGGTTGCTATCCGGTAGGCTTGGTGTCGGATTGCTGGAGGCTGGTCCACTCCGCTGTCCGCGCAAGGGTGTGGGCGTCGCAGCGGAACGTTATCCCGCTGGCCCGCTGGGGAGTCTGGGGAGAGTATGATTAGTGGTGCGGCCGTGACGGCGCAGGGTCCCGTAACGGGTCCTGCTCCTCGACCTCCTCCTCGTGCCACGCCGTGGAAGCGGACACTGGTGTATCTTCCATTTTGTCTGCAGAAGATGTTGTAATGGTGCGTGGTGTAATGTCGCCTGTGATACGTTCATGACTTAGTTCAGCGTCAGCACGGGGAGCAGGCACACCGATAGATGTCTCCGCGCTCATAACGTCTTCGTCAGCAGTAGCGGGTTCTGAGGCCTCGTGCTGGTCGACGGTTACGTCCTCCTCGACTTGTAACTTCTCCTCTTGGCCGGAAACTGTGCGACGTCTTCGCTTGCGACGTTTCGGAGAACGTTGTTTCCTTGTGCGACCCTCCGTGTCCGACGACGGAAGGGAGTCGCGTCGTTCTGGCAGGAAGGCCACTGTAGGAACGATGAGCGAGTCGATCTCCATCGTGTTTCCGAGGTCAGCGTCCGGTTGCGTCGGCATCGTCGCAGCGGCGTCGATGGCCGGCCAAGGCGGCGGGCCGTCCGAGGCGCTCTCCGTCGGTGTCTGGTCGAGCTCATTGGTGGCGTCGTTTCTGGTGACCGGGCGACGTTGCAAAGCGGTAGGAGAAGATAGAGCAGCGGCGTAGGTCACCGGTAGCACTGTAGGTTGCGACGTGGGTGGTCCTTCGGCAGCTGGAAGTTGCGTAATACGCCGCTGTAGGCATTCGGATCTAAGGTGGCCTTCTTTGCCGCACTCGGAACAGGTCCGAGGCTGGCCGTCGTATATAATTATTGCACGGCATCCGCCGATCTGTAAGTAGGACGGGACGTGGCTTCGGAGATCAATGGTGACCTGTCGGACACCGTTTAGGACAGGATACGTCCGAAACTGTGTCCACTTCTCCGTAGTGTGGCCGTGGACTGTGCCGTATGGGCGTAGTGCCGCGACGACTTCCTCAGCAGGAAGTTCGAACGGCAATTCGAAAATGCGTATCGTTCTCATACCTAAGCCTGCGTGGTCGACGGTTACCTCCCCCACATTGCCATCAGCATGACAGAAGCGGAGCCCCTTTCTGGTCTCACGTAGTATGCGTTCTCACGCCGCGTCGTTAATGATTTTCACATAGACCGTGCTGCTCACGATTGACAAATGTATGCCGATAATATCGGTCGCCGGGATCTTCACTTCCTCTCGCAGAAAACGGTCCACCTCGAGAGCTTTGGGTCGGGCATAATCGTTGCAGAAAGTAAATCGGAGTGTTGATTTACGGTAACGGTTCGCCATGGATCGTACAAGGTAAGCCGGCACTTAGCAACGGCCGTCAGAATGTAAACAAGGCGAGCTCGCGCTCCGCACGCGGTCAACACGTACGCGTCCGCTCTGTTGCCCTGCCGAAGGCAGATTGATACTGGGGGTGGACAATTTCTTACTTATATTCTGGTGTTATATGGGATTTCAACTTACAGACTACAGACTGATACACTTAAGTAATTGGACCAAGTAGTGGAGACAGAGCATCGTGCGAAATTGTTCTAAAGGACTTCTCCGATAATTACCTTGCCCAAATTAATAAGAGAACTGAATCTTGATCGAAACATCTTAGATCTCCTGTTACAAACGGTCACGAATGTTTCAACTCAGTTTACGCAGAGTAGGGAATCAGTGATTACAAGTTCATTATAGAATAACTGATTATGGCTGTAGTCAGAAATGCAAAAAATGAAGGAAAATAAAAATTCTTGGTAAATGTCACAAGAAATAGATTTCGGATTACATGAACAGTCAACATAGAGCATCTACTTCTCAGACTAAAGAAGTGGAACGAAAAAGTTCAAGAGTTCTCTACAACATATTTAAGCTGAAGAGTCAAAACATCATAAACACCTGCTCAAAAGCGAGCTGGTCCACCTATGGAACGAAGTCCAGCAGCGATTCTGCGTAACATGTATTCGGTAAGTCCGTGGTAGGTCTCTGGAAATGTGTGGCACGAACAGGTCACAAAGTTCCCGTAAGTTACGGGCTGGTGGCTTATGGGCACAGAGGTGATGCCCAGTATGATCCCAGATCTGTTGATGCAACAGATTCAGATCTGCCGGATTTGGTAGCCAAGACGTCAACATGAATTCACTATTGAAGTATCCATCGACTGAGGATACTCTCACAAAAGAATCTCAGGTAGCGTTTATCAAAACTTGAAAATTTATTCACTGTTTGCCAAGTTCCAGAACAAATAATTGACCCTTTCGAAGCTGTGGAAGTACAAACCCGTCCTACTACACCGTTTCCCGGGTGCTTTGGCAGTGTATATGCGCTGCTTGGGTTTTCCTTCAGTGCTATGGTCGTCTGTATGCGATCTGAGCTTCTGACCTCTCATTACTGCAGGCTAGTTACTTCTATATGCGGGAAATAAAAACGTTCCGAGTACCGGATGGTTACAATTAAATCTTCCTTATCTAACGCGTTGTAACACGGAAACTAATTGCCGTACGAGTAGCAAACTTGGTAGCAATAATACTAGAGTATGGGGTGCATGATTTCCATGCACCACAAAGCCACCGTCCAGTTCCAACTGAGGCCACCATGTGCCGTGATCAGTCATCATGATTCAAAGTCTCACACACCTGACCAGTAGCAGTGGACTTGTTGACGTGTCAACATGAGCTCGGACGAAAGGAGCAGGACATTTTTGGTGAAGCTCTATTATCAAAACAACAGTAATGCTGCAGCTGCAGTACGAGAATGTCACCGTCTCAAAGGATTACGGAAGGGTCCCCTTTCTTCACCTGTTGTATGGAGTCTGATGAAGAAGTTCGAATAAGCTGGAGAACTGGACGTCGCTCGGGGAAGAGGCCAACGGAGGGTTTCACCACAGGTGGTTGATGAAATTGCTGTTGCTATAGCAGACACAACGCTGCGTGCAGATCCCGATCGTCAAGCAGTGCGTATGCTGTGTCACGACTGTTGAACATATCGTAGTACACTGTACGGAAGGTGCTTCGAACCATTCTCAAATAGTATTCGTACAAGATCCATAACGTACATTAGCTTGCAGCACAGGACGCATCACGATGTGTTGACTTCGCTCTCTACTTTCTCACAAGGATTGAATTTGATGAGGGCTTGCCTTGGATCATCCTATGGACAGACGAAGCTCATTTCTCTCTGACGGGTGAGGCGAACACACAGAATTGCCGAGTGTGGGGATCTTCACCTCCAGTCACTGTGCGTGAAGTTCCTTTGTGTGGTCAACGGGTCACGTATGGTGTGACTTCACGGCTACGTTCATCATTGGCCCATTCTTTTTTAGACAGGTTGGCGCTCAAAGACCAAAGACATACAGTGCGACTGACCAGCGTTAATGTGATATGCTTCGCCAGCCTGTCATACCCGCCCTACAGAAAACAAACACATTGAACTTACGAGTTTTCATGCAAAATGAGGCCCCACCGCACATCGCTCGTGAAGTTCACCTGCTTCTCCGAACACATTTGGAAACGATCGAATTGGCTTGCACGATCGCCTGATATCACGCCCTGTGATTTCTGGTTGTGGAGGTACCTGAAGGATAGGGTTTACCAGGGGAGTATTCACGCATGTGCTGATATGAAATGGAGCTTATCGATAGAGGTAGCCAGTATACCTACGGACATGCTTCGTTCCGCTGTGTAGAATGCAATCCTGCACTTTCAGACTCTTCTGGGCAATGATAAGCGTCTTATTGAGCCCCTTTCGTAGCAGTAATAGTACCGGTATGTAAATGGTAAGATGTACCGTAGCAGCACATTAAAAGTGTTTCAGTTGAATTGATTTTGCATCATTTCTCATCCCCATGTCCTTGACATCAATGCCACCAAGTTTGGTACTCGTACCATAATTAGATTCCGTGTTATAACGTGTTAAATAGGGAAAGTTTAATTATAACCACCCGGTAATTATGATAAACATACGTGCCTCATTACGGGCTATCATTTGCAAAGAAACTTCGTTTCGATATCTTGAATCGTTTATGAGGTATGACGATTATTATGAACGCATTACTGGCGATGTGCCAGGAGACGAATGGGAGCACTGCGCACGGCCGTCTGTCGGATATAAAACCCAGTAACTGGAGAACGAAATCAGATATCACTGTGTTCTCAATTTTAAATAAAATTTCAATATCTTATCTACTCTTCACTCACTGCAACGTATGAGCTAAAATAAGCCACACACAAAGTTTAAGCAATGCGTTTTTACCTTTGCAAAATCTTGAAATTTCATGCATTGCTTCACTTAACGTGGTGCAGTACAGTAAGTATGACGGATAACGGAAAGATATTCATTTCTTTATTGAATGAAAATGTCAGACTGTACTATGTGCCAAAATAAAATTCTTTCACGCAGTAATTTTCGAAAAATCTGATAAGCATTGCATATTGGCCAGAACGCCGTATCTCAACAAAGACATCAGCTATTGGCGAGCAGTATGGACATAACAAAAGCCACCCTTACCATGGAATGCAGACAGCACATCTGTAGCAGCGGAAAGTTACAAGCAGTTCACACTCCTCGATTTTTTATGTGAAGTACCAACCAAACATTCTTTATAACAGAAACACAGTAACAAAACTTTATTCTTGCGGTCTCAAGCTTGGAGCACCACATTTTTTTTTTTTTAAAAAGGCAATTTTATAACTTATACACTGACACGGTGCACTGGACTAAAGTCGTTGAATCAGAATCATCTGACACTTTTTGCATATCGCTGTAATAATTTTTATTTTATTCTTACAGAATCTAGATTTCTGCCTTACACCATTTTGAAGTACGGAACAGTCTGTTGTCTTTTGAGAAATAAATAAGTTTTTGTACAGTCAAACGATGGCAGTATCATTCAAAAAATGTACCATGACTGTGGCTCTAGCCAAAATAAGAGTTACCTATCACCGGATAGTCTCAGGAGAAAACAATGGGTAAAAAGGAATGGAGTGTCCTAAGCAACACCTCGCCTAGTGAGCGGCTTGACGACCATCTTGTTTGGCTGATGGTACGCCGAGAGCGAGCTTCTTATTGGGGAAGCACTAGTGCACTTGGCGCCCCACTCACTGACCTCACGCCGACGGAAGTGGCTCACTGTGGATAGGGCGTCGGCCTGCATAATCGCTGGGCGGCAGGACACAAGGTGAATTGTTTGCGGCACGTGATCTGGTGTAAGGAAGTAGTTCTGCGAGCCAGTGACCTCTCTAGGTGCCATCTGTGCCGCCTGCTGGTCTGGGGAGATCTTTTGCGGGACTTCGCTGTCAAAAGTTCTGCC
Organism: Schistocerca cancellata; assembly: GCF_023864275.1. Lineage (NCBI taxonomy): Eukaryota > Metazoa > Arthropoda > Insecta > Orthoptera > Acrididae > Schistocerca > Schistocerca cancellata. The sequence continues at coordinate 197,989,959 of NC_064630.1, forward strand.
TGCGGAGGACGAGCCGTAACTCGTCTTGTGCGACGGTCGTGCTGGCGATCGGTAGAACCCCAGTAACTAGCATGCTTAGGTGCCCTCACTGTTGGGGAAGACATCAAGCGTGAAGAGATGCGGGTGATTCGCAATGGTTTCATGTAGCCTACAGCTGTCATAGTGGCATCTATTACTGCCACAGGTGCCATGCAAGCCCCACTGAATGTCACAGAGAGCATAATACTGCCCCCATGGTGGCGCGGTTCATGTTTTAAGAAGCTGTTCAGTTGGACGAAGTCTTACCTGGATGCGATGCAGTGTTTGCATATTTGGTGGAAGTAACTGTAGCAGATTAGCAGTGGAGCTCTGACTGACTATGATCCCTAGCATATCACTTACCTGAGGATCTTCTGTTCCAGGCGTCCGACTTAGTCTCTTCTGCACGTGTTTGGTAGCCTAGTAAGAAATTGGTTTACAAGAGTGACAGTAGGGAAACCATATACAATGAAAGTCAGGGTAATAAGCACTAACGCAGTCACAACCGCCGTAATTGCGGCCTGCTTCAGAAACACCACGAGTGGTTCCCGGATGACTAAACCTGAGCAGTTCCCACGGCAATGGGAAGCCCTAGCCCTTAAATGGCGATAACTGCCGTACACTGAGCTTCCCGAGGTTGACTTCTCTAGGAACTGCAACGGAACGGGGCTGGACAGCTACTCTCCAGATTATTTAAAGGCTCAATCGATGAGCTACAGTTCACCCCCGCTGAGCCGGCCGTTGTGGATGAGCGGTTCTGTCGCTTCAGTCCGGAACCGCGCGCATGATACGGTCGCAGGTTCGAATCCTGCCTCGGGCATGGTTGTGTGTGATGTCCTTAGGTTACTTAGGTTTACATAGTTCTAATTCTAAGGGACTGATGACCTCAGATGGTAAGTCCCTTAGCGTTTAGAGCCATTTGATTCAAATGGTTCAAATGGCTCTGAGCACTATGCGACTTAACTTCTGAGGTCATCAGTCGCCTAGAACTAAGAACTAATTAAACCTAACTAACCTAAGGACATCACACACATCCGTGCCCGAGGCAGGATTCGAACCGTAGCGGTCGCTCGGCTCCAGACTGTAGCGCCTAGAACCGTACGGCCACTCCAGCCGGCATAGCCATTTGAACCATCACCCCCGCGGTACGCAAAAAGGTCCTCGTAGTCAACCTAAGAGGGGTGAGTGGTGGAACCGTTCCTCCTGTTCTGACTACCTGGAATGGTAGAGTTTCCGCCCCTTACTTTGTGTGCCCTAAACTGGCGAGAATTCGGAGAAGACGGGAGAACCGTATGTACCTCCGCCACAGCGTGGCTCCAACGACGATTTGAAATAACGGTCACAACAGCAAGCTAGATTTCTCTATCTTGGGCGTTTTCTATATTAATTAAACAGGGAATCCTAAAATTATCCTGCCCTCTTCAACCGATGGTCCTCTACTTAGACAATACTTCGGTAGTGTCGGTGAACTTGCGAAAATTAATTTAGTGGTACTAATTCAATGATAATGAATTGATAATTAATTATTCGACTGGTCGGAGTTAGGTATCAGTTTACACGGAATTTTATATGGAGCTCTGTGATCAGAATTAAAGGAATAATTTTATTTCTCTCTCTTCCTTTGAGGCGAGGACTGGTCTGGACAGATGCTGCGGCCTCGCTATGTGCCTGACAAAGTCTCTGCGTTACAACGACCATCGACCTGGTATGACCAGGAGCTTAAGACATCTGTCCAGGCGAACAATTTTCATTGATTTACGATCTAATCTCGAAAATGATCCCATCTCCAATGCCACTGTAATCGACGATGTCGTTGGACCAACATGGGAACACGGAAGGGTAATCTTCTGCGGAGCCACGTGTTCAACAATTTGCAACTCAACGGTGTGTCTGAAACAGTTGTGCCTGCACCAGGAAAATACTCTGTAGTCAGCTTTATAAAGCTTGCAAGTCTCCAACGTCTGCGGTCTCTGATGAGGCATGGACACCCCACACCTTGTCCTCTACTCGTGGATACCACGCTCTTTTTGTGCAACATACAGAGAAAACGTGTTTGTGTCACCCTTATAATTGCGAAAAACTGAAACAACAACAAACAGGCTATAAAGACAGCTCCAGCAATCAAAATGCAGACGATGTTTTTAACGATGTGCTAACTAAAGATTCAAATATGTATGATGGTAATTGAAGATAGGCGAAATCCTAAAACTCGTATTGACATTAATAAAAATACATAAAAAAGCGGCTTGGTGCGGTATTTCTTCAGGCAGTATAATTTCCTAACATTTAGTTAATGTCTTTTTTCTTTATTTTTAATGCGTTGATTTGAGAGATGAAAAGGTGAACGCAGCAGAGTGTGACATGAGTACAAGGTATAAGGCCTAGTAGAAATCCTTGGATAACACAGGAGCTATTGTATTTAACTGACGCGAGGAGAAGATTTAAAAATGCAGCAAATGAAGCAATCGAAATGGAATACAGACGTCTAAACATGAGGTTGGCAGAAGATACAAATGGCTAAGCAGAAATGGCTAGAGATTACAGGAGTGTAAAAACATACATGAAAGGAAAGATGGATGCCGCCTGTAGGAAAATTAGTGAGAACTTCGGAAGAAATAGAATATGAATATCTAGAGCTCAGATGAAAGCCAGTACCAAGCAAAGAAGGAAGAGCTGGACGGTGGAATGAATACAAGAAGGGCGTATACCAGGAAAGCAAAAACGGCAATATTGTCGTAAGAGAAGAGGTTGCAGGTGAAGATGAAGAGGGAGATATGATACTGCGAGAATAATTCGACAGAGCACTGACAATCTTTGTGGAAACAAGGCTCAGAATTATTGAAGTCCTTGAGAAAGCCTACCGTGAAAAAGCTCTTCGTCCTGGTGTGCAAGATAATTGAGACAGGCGAAATACCCCGGAATTCACCAAGAACATAATCATTTCAGTTCCAAAGAAAATAGGCGCTGAAAGGTGTGAATACTAACTAATCATAAGTTTAATAAGTCATGGTTGCAAACTTGTATACAGCAGAATGGAAAAGCTTGTACAAGAAGAGCTTCGGGATGAGCAATTTGGGTTCCAGAGAAATGTAGGAACACGCGAGACAAAACTGATCCTATGTTTGAACTCATAAGATAGGTTTATGAAAGGCAAAGGCGTTTATAGATTTAGAGACATGCTTTTGACAATGCTGACTAGACTACAGTCTTTGAAATTATGAAGATAGCATGTACAGAATACTGGGAGTGAAATGCTACTTATATAACTACTGCAGAAATCAGACCGCCGATGTTTGAGTCAAAGGGCATGAGAAGTAGTAGTTGAGAAGGAAGTGAGACATAATTGTAGCCTATCTGCGATGTTATTCAACATATTCATTGAACAAGCAGTAAAGGAAATCAAGGATTCGGAAAGGGAATTAATGTTCCGTGAGGAGTGATAAACACTTTGAGGTTTGCCGATGACATTGCAATACTGTAAAAGACAGCAAAGGACTTTGAAGAATAGTTGAACGGAGTGTGTAATGTCTTGAAGGAGATTAGATATTGAGCTTCAACAAAAGTAAAACAAGGGTAATGGAATGTAGTCGAATTTAGTGAGGTGATGCTGAAGGAATTAGACTATGCTGAAGGAATTAGCCTAGGAAAGGAGGCACAAAGTAGATTAATTTATCTATTTGGGCAACAAAATAACTGATGGCCGAAGTAAATAGGATGTAAAATCCGGACTGGCAGTACCAAGAAAAGCGTTACTGAAAAAGAGGAATTTGCTAACACCGAATGTAAATTTAAGTAATGGAGGGATGTGCATGTATTTGGGAGAGAGGGGGGCCGGAAGGCAGACATTGTAGAGGGAGACCTAGGTGTGAATGCAGTAAGCAGGTTCAAATGGTTGTAGGCTGCAGTAATTATTCAGAGATGCAAAGGCTTGCACGGAATAGGCTAGTGTGAAGAGATGCAGCATACAAGCCTTCGGACTGAAGACCAGACCAACCACACAGATAGTCTACTGATGACTCAGTGTCGAAATTGAGAATGATACCATTTGAGCGACGTCAAGCTTGAGCGTCGACGGACAGGAGCAGCTGCACACGCGCTGGTTTGAGAGACGAATCACTGCACGGGCAAGCATAGCTCGCGAGTAGGTAACGTATGGAGCTACCTGCTTAACCAGCAGACGACACTTCAGCCCTTACTATTGGAGGAATAATAACTGTAGCACGAAATGAGCCAGCTGTCATAAGGGCAGCAGGTTTTCAAAACGGGAACTGCCAGCTGTATTATTGGACATATCATCACAGGGCTTTGCACATATACAAAAACTCAAAGTTTTCTGACGTATTAAGTAAGCCCTTACTATTGGAGGAATAATAACTGTAGCACGAAATGAGCCAGCTGTCATAAGGGCAGCAGGTTTTCAAAACGGGAACTGCCAGCTGTATTATTGGACATATCATCACAGGGCTTTGCACATATACAAAAACTCAAAGTTTTCTGACGTATTAAGTGCTCCGTATGTGCGGCCTACTGATTCTGCAAATATCAAGTCGATAATCAAGAACTTCGGCGCAACATGTCCCTATCAATCTATTCAAAGTCACTGTTGATGCGAGCTCGCAGTTTTAGTAAGTTTGTTGGTGGAGGAGGCGCAACACTGGACTTGCACATAACTCCACACAAAAAATCTCTTGTGTTAGGTTGGGAGAGTGTGAAAGCCATAACAAGACTTGCCGATCTTCAACCCCACCACGACGAATCCATCGGTTTCTCAGTTTCCTGTTTAAGAATTCACGAACATCATGCTGTATGTGGGGTGGATCACCATGCCGCTGGTAGATGAAGTCCACACGGTTGGCCTGCATATGTAGCATGAGCGTTTTCCAGCATGTCCAGATACATGTGCCCTGTGACGATCTTTTTGCAGAAGAAAAAGGGATCGTAAACTTTAAAATGTGAGACTGCACAGAACACATTAACTTTTGGTGAATCTCAAATATGCTACACGATAGCGTGGGGAGTCTGTGTCCGCTGGTTTAACACAGTGTGCCGTTTTCACTGAGCCATTCACAAAAAAATGTTGGTTCATCAGTAAAGAAGAGTTTCTCGCAAAACCCACCTCCTTTCCATAAGCGGTCGCAACTGTGCCAAAAGTTCAAAGCGTCTGACTTTGTCATCGGAAGTCATGGCCTGTGGCAATTGCAGATTCAGTCGTTTCCTTAAGATCTTCCAAACTGTCGATTGTGTCATGTACAGCTTTCTGCTTGCTCTGTTCGTTGACTTCTGTGGGCTACGTGCGAAACTCGCCAGCTCGCGGTCAACCGTTTCTTCATTCAGTGCAGACCAGCCCGTTGATTTCCCCTTGCAGAGACATGCTGAAGCTTTAAACTGGGCATACCATCGCCGAATGGAGTTGGCGTTTGGTGAATCTTAGTTGAACTTCGTTCTGAAGTGTCATTGCAATGTTACGACTTGACGATGAGTGTGCTTTTCAAGCACAACATACGCTTTCTCGGCACCTGTCGTCATCTTGTCTAACTATTCACTGCTGCAATTTCATGGCAGGAATCTGAAGTGCGGCTTAGCTACGGTGAATTTACGAAATCGCTTCAGTCATTTATAATAACTTTGTACTTTTTACTTTCATGATGGTAGATATGAATACATCTATAACCTTTTAAAATTAATAACTTCAGAGCGCCTTAAGTGAAGTTAAAGAACAAATTATTAACAGGTAGCTTTTGAGCAGCACTCTCGAAAAACAGATTGAGAATTTATATTAAAGGAATGCAGTTTGAGTTACGCGCACAAATGTTGATTCTGGCGTTAAAAGAGGCATTTTTAGTGGAAAATAAATTCGCACAATAGTTATAGCGGCATTATTAGAAAAAACTAAAATAACTATCTTTAGACATTATATTATCATTAGGTTTAATGCAGATAACAGTAAATAATGCTAATTTTGACCATATTATCGAATGAGATACAAATAATCAAAAAACCAAGGGCACCATCAAAAATTAATGTCACCACTGAAAAGCTAGCAAAATCTAACCCTAATTCATATACAATACTTATGGTAGCAATAACTTATGTTATTTTTATTCACTGTAAGATTCGTCTGCGACCAACGAATGAGATTATTCTAGTTTCCTGTTAAAAAAAAATGAAAGTGGTATTAGTACAGCTAAAAGGAGTCAGCTTCCTGGCGTGCGTCATGCCGAGTAGATGCGCAGTACGTGGAACTCCATGAATATTGCCGGTTTACGAGGAAATGGCCGGCCAGCCATTGTGGCCGAGCGGTTCTAGGCGCTGCAGTCCGGAACCACGCTGCTGCTACGGTCGCAGGTTCGAATCCTGCCTCGGGCATGGATGTGCGTGATGTCCTTTGGTTAGTTAGGTTTAAGTAGTTATAAGTCTAGGGAACTGATAACCTCAGATGTTAAGTCCCATAGTGCCTAAAGACATTTGAACATTTAGAAAAGGCGGTTGAGGCATATGAAGGCAGTGACCGTGTTGGCCCGTGGTCAATTTCGAATGAGAAGTCGACGCATACGGACGTTTGTTTATGAGTTACCGGTCAAAGGCGATTGAATGGTTTGTAGTTTTTCGGGAAAAAAGTCTAGAACGTGTGAAATTTCTGCAATAATTCGACACCGTAAAGAAGTTTTCAACAGTTGCTAGTGTAGATTTTAACCATGAATAGCAGAGCTGTTACAGATTTGTGGAATTTCTGCATAGCTTTGTGGATCCTTAACTACGAACTAGAGCGTCGTATTTAGAGACTTGGGAAATTTCAGTACAGATACGTGGACTTCGCAAACTTATCCACAACATATTTTCAAACTTTCTGTTTGAACAGCAATGTGGTGTGCCACACACAGTGCATTCTTAATCGAGCTGGTGATTCAATCTGTCATTGTCCTAGCGGTATTAAACAAGACTTGAATAAACATTTTCTTTACTGCTTGGTACCCAGCTTGCGTTAAGGGAATTTTTTCATTTCACCAACCACAATCTTGCCTGGACAATTTACCCAAATTATAGGAATTTATCGGATAGAACAATAACAGGGCAGTGACAGATGTGTGTGTGTGTGTGTGTGTGTGTGTGTGTGTGTGTGTGTGCGGTCGTCCCCTAGATACAAACGAAGCCAACGAATTTCAAAGATCCGTCACGCATTTATTTAATCCTTTTGACACACAGAGAGAGTTCGAGGAAAACCTTTAGTACATCGCAAGCTAAATAATATAATACAAAGTTTTAGAGGCCGTTACTGTGTTTCCCTAAGGCAGTATGTCTAATATGTGTAAATTAACGCCGGCCTTTGTGGCCGAGCGGTTCTAGGCGCTTCAGTGTGGAACTGCGCGACCGCTACGGTCGCAGGTTCGCATCCTGCCTCGGGCATGGATGTGTGTGATGTCCTTAGGTTAGTTAAGTTTAAGTAGTTCTAAGTTCTAGGGGACTGATGACCTCAGATGTTAAGTCCCATAGTGTTCACAGCCATTTGATCCATTTGTAAATTAACAGCTTATTTGCTAAACAAACTACAACACATAAATTTAATGAAGTGTCACTGAATTTAGGACATGTAACTATTGTGTGTACGTGGTCTACGGGTAACGTCTTTGAATAGTAATCAAAACGTTCACGGTCTCATCTGTTAATTGGGTGTCGTACTACACGACATTGGTGTCAAACAGAGATTTAAATCTAATCTACATTACTCTTTCTATGAAATTCTTGGCCCTCGCATTTGTTTATCTTGTGGCTAGTGTATAGGATGTTCGTAAAGTGTAAGTTATAATCTCATGGTTGCTGACAGCTCTTTTAAACAATTCGCTAGACTGTTGTTCAGTGTGCTATGTCATGAAACTGCTGAACTGATAAAGCTATAGTCGCATTAAGTAAGCTGTCACAGCTTGCGAGATTACTTGACCGTTTCGTAGATTCCAGGGATAGTCATAAAGTTTTAATTATCTTCACAGAAAATCTAGCAGCGACCATGAGAGTTGGTGATGATGATAGTCCTTCCCTACATATTCATCTTCCATTGTGAGAGTGTTTCTCGACGACTGACTTCGACTATTCACAAAACGTTTTATCTCGAAAATAAGGTCTTATTCGTTCTGAAAATGCCCTCCACGCAATGGTTTCTTCATCTCAGGGAAAAGGGTGACGTCATTGGATAGCATTTCAGGACAAAACTACGAATGAGGCAACATTCGATAGCGTAAAGAAGGAGCGCGTTCGGAAGTCGTGGAAGATGTTGAAAACTGATCCACGATTGAAGTTTTTCCACTAGGCTAATCTTCGAACACCTGGTTCTCCATTTCTCTAGTGATCCTCGGTCCTTTACAGAGGGATGATCTGCCACTTCAGTCTTCGTCATACAGACTTGCTTGACCACATTAGAAGCGTCTGAACCACCTAGCCACTTTGTCGTAGTTAGGTAATTCCATGTTCTATGGATCATTCGCATGCTAAATCATAATGGTGTGGAGCGAATTATTTTAAATTCATATCGAAAATAATTTTGCAAATATGGATACATGCTGAAAATTTAGAAGTTTTGTTTAAATACACAGATGTGAGTAAGTGGTCCCTACCTGCCATCTGCTACACATTAAAATATCAGAAAACTAATAGAATAGGAACAGAACGTGTTGTCAAGAAGAAACGTTTCCAGTTTGTTTTCAAATTTAATTTTCCTGTCTGTTGCTACATTCAGATTGCTTAAGAATATGAGCTGATTTTCTAACTAAATTCCCTGATAAGAAACCATATTTGCGACATACAAATTTATGGGATTAGTGGTCGGTTGGTACTTGGGCTATGCACGGCTCTGTTCAGAGAATGTGGCTCCACACTGTCATTGGATCGAGCCGGGCACGTCTGCTTTCATGTCCATTAGCTTAGATAGCTGAAGTAACAATTACAGATTATGATCCTCCGGTCAAATAGCTAATGCACTGGCAGAATAAGCGCAATTTTAACTAAACAAAAACTGCAATTAAATGAATAATAATAAATGGGAATAAAAAGGTTATTATCTGCTGATAATAAGTTGATGTAGATGACACTACAAATCTATCTTAAATGAAGTGTTAATTTATTCAATTAATCACGTGAAAGGATATCTAGGAACGTTGGTCCTACAATAATTCTGTTTAAAACATACAAATTGATAACATTCAATTGCAGTTAAGCAGTTAAGATTACAGAAATATGGTTATCAGAATGGTAGTAGAATCCCCAAAAATCGAGAAATCGACACTAATCTCCAAAATAACGAATTCCCGTGTTTTGAGCTAGGCACAAATAATCCCAGAACAGCAAGAATTGCGTCAAAGTTCCCTGAAGGGCATCTTATAAAGATCGCTCACAGATAAAGTTCGTACTAACTCACTCAATCAAAGTCCCAATTCCTCAGAATTTCAGAATGTACGAGCAAATTTTAAAGCATTCGCGACCGCTAACCACTGATATGTTATCACGTTACCCTACGGACTGCCCTGCAGCATCAGGTCTCTATCACGATTCTACACGAAGTTCGCTGTATCACATCTCACACACCAAGTGTTTCAATTCCCTACATCGTCCAGAAATCCCACGTTGTTCCCAAGATCCACACCACGAATCCGTGTGTCCGAGAGCCTTAGCATTCTCGGCAATGAGAAACACCCCCTCCTCCACTAAATAGCCTCATCTGTTAAAATCTATAAAATGGACCACCATTTGCATATCAGAAAATTTACAGATTAGATATACGCCTTAAACGAAAGAACATCTTCTACCTCTGCACTAGAGACCAAACGCGATGCTGGATATATAAAGGCATAGACATAATTAGTTTATAATGGTCTAGTGCATACGCACTTACAACAAACTATAAATAATACACGTTAAAACACGAAATTGAATTTTGGCCTGCTTCTCTGACGAATATTTTCACACTCAGTCTGTTTATGGTATTAAATTCTACGGATTATTTACCGTTTTAAGTTACAAAGGCCAACATAAATTTTAGTTGTCATTCAGAAACAGTTAATAATTGAGATAAACGTAAAATAGTCGCGTATATCCACACCTGAGATTGCATGCTACTTTCATTTGCCGTATGTCTGTGGAGGATACAATGATATGACACATTTAACTAATGGAAAGAGATAAAACGCAGTAATTCAATAAATACAAAATGTATCAATGTGTGACTTTCAAGGGTGGTAGCTAGAGTCTTGATTCATCACCCAGTACTTCATTTATAAAGATCACATCAAGCGTTTAGCAGTTATTAATTTGCAGTGACTATTGTAAGTAAAATCGGTTACAAATCACAGATGAATCGCAATTCGACGGCTATGGTTTGAGTTGCACAGTTCACCGTCTGTACTGTTCAATGTGCATGTCTACCCAAGTTTGCCAGTCAACAGTTGTGGCATTGTTAGGTGAGCCCATCCACCACGGCAAGATCGTAACCCATCGGATGGGAAAAATCGATTTTTTAGTTGTCCTGAGGTCAAACACAGCATAAAAAGCAAAACGACATCGGTTTTCAATCGTCCTGGGGTCAAAAAGCTGCATAAAAATCAAAGCGTCATCGGTTTCTAGTTGGCGTAAGACTGGCGTAAGACATGTTGAGCATGCTGTCCATCGCTTTCTGCCGCAAGATGAAACCGAGAAACAGCATGTTCCAGAACAAATGGGAGTGCCTCGGGGGTCATGTTCAGAATGCGTTGCACAAGCCTGCTTTCAATTAAGCTACGTTCGTAACTAGAACACTAAACACATCATCTTTCAGATAACCTCACAGCCAGATACCACACGGATTTAGATCAGGTGATCTGGGTAGCCAGGCTATAGGGAAATGACGACTGATAATTCTAGCATTTCCGAAAGTACAGGTAATAGAACCCGCAGGACTCAACTCCTCGAAAAAATACGACCCTAAGATAAATGTCATCAACCCGCACCACTCACTGATCTTTCTAGAATGAAGTGGTACCGGTTGATGTGGGTATGGATTTTCTGTTGCCCATATTCTGCAATTCTGCATATTAACTTGGCCTTGGAGGTGGAAATGGGCTTCGTCTGTCCACAGACTGTTCCATGGCCTTTCATTGCCCACTTCCTTGAGAGCTAGAAATTCCAGAGAGAACGTTTGTCTTGCTGGTAGGTCAGCAGAAAACAAATGCTGAACATTAGCAATTCTGTATGGATAGCAATGCAGGATTTTTCGTAGGGTTGTGTGCATCGTTCCCACAGGCATATCCAGTGTTTGGGCAATTCCCCATTCACTGCATGTTTGCAAACCACCGCTCTACTCCTCCTGCAATGCTGGCCCCGTCTTAGACAGGCACAGGATCAACTGATTTCCTCCCTCTGCTACATCGCACTTCAAAAGAAGCTCTGTTTTCGGATTTTGTAATCATTTTGTAAAAGAGCTTTACCGGCAGCCTGCGATCTTTCGTGGATACTGTCATGTTGGGCATGTAGGACGCAAACTGAGGAGCAGCTGTGTGCTACATGTCTATTGGTGTGCATATTCTGACACTTACAGCGCCATCTACTGGTCAAATTTTCGTTAACTCTTTTTTTGTTCCATGACGTTTCCCCCTCCATCAAGATTATGCTGTTAAAATTTGACATCGTGAACAGTGGTTCTCATTCTACAGCGTTTTGAAACTGGAACTTTGATTGTTGACACCCTATATATTTGTTAACTTTGTTCAATCAACTTCTACAGTTGCTATAATATATGCACATAATATATAAGTTTTAATAAATGCTCCTCTATCACACATGCATGCTGATATGTTAGGTTTAATCGAACTGCGAAACATCGAATTATTATAGAATATCTCAATATGGTCATATTTCACACTGTAGCAAAAGCCGCCAACGTACCAGACATACACTGTAAAGCAGACTGGAGGTCCGCCGCTTGCTGGGGAAAAATCCTACTATTGTCTGCTGCTAGCCGGTCATTTGTCAACGCATGCGGTCTGCCCGGAAAGCCCATGAAATCGGACCCCACTCTCATAATACATGTTAAAACTTCTCTCTGGCTGATATCCCGAGCACGTGCGTTATGTTACACTGTCAGACATTTTAAGTCGCTGGGAAGTGATCAAAATTTTGGTTGCTGTATTTCACACTCTTTTGCAGAAAAGACAAACGTAATGCGGAGTAATTAATGTCATTTTTCTCTCTGTTAATGTAAATATTATATAAATGTTCCTCTTGAACTGCAATTGATTATTTACAACAAACTTCATGAGGGAATAACTATACAGTGAAGCAGTGATCAGAATGCCCAACTTCTTAAACGAATGTCTACAATATGATATTATTCTTGCAGCACGTCTCTGAGCAACGAAGACGTCCTTTCACAAAGAAAAGTTACCTCAGAATATTATTCTATATCACGTTACTGAATGAGAATATGCAAAACATGTCAGCTTACTGATTTGCTCCCCCCCCCCCCCCCCCTAGATTTTCAATGATTGTAAGCGCAAATGTGGCTGAACTGAGTTGTTTTAGGAGTTGTAAAATGTGACTTTTTCAAGTTTGATTTCTGATTAATATGGACAGCTAAATATTATGAAGTTTTTACCCTTTATATTATTTTCTCACCTTTTGTTACACTTATCACTGGTGTAGTAACTCTATATGTGCAAAAATGAATATATTGAGTCTTTTTAAAATTGAGATTGAGACCATTCGCAGAAAACCAGTCAAAGATTCTGTTAAGATCGTTGTTTGATACTGGTGTCCTCCGCAAAAAGATCTAATTCTGCTTGTTGTGTATTAGATGAAAGATCTTTTACATACATGAAGAATAATGGCGAACATAAAATAGAGCCATGGGGAACCCCACATGTGAATTCTCCCCAGTTAGAAGAATCTCTCCTCTTACATTGGTTGAATTACTAAGCACAACTTTTTGCATTTTGTAGGTTGGGTATGAGATTGTCCATTGGTTGACAATACCATAAATTTCAAAAGACTCGGTACTTGTTGCTGTGCGCTTACACAAACTCAATATGGATTGCTGCAGCACAACCCTCTTCAAATGCAGAAAACGAATTGCCACACAATACTGTACTTCATCAATAGGTTGCGACATTTTATTTTGGCTCTTCTAGCGACGTGATACGGCATTGTGGTGCGCCGATTTCAGTGTTCACCAGAACCGCAGACATGTACCTGCAAATAAACAAAAAAATCATACGTAACTTTATTTTGTCTAAGTAACAATTAAAATTTTATGATTAACCTCGTAAATTTGAGAATGTGTATCGACGAATTTCATCCAAAATTTTAGGGCTTGTGATGATAGTATCTGACGGATGGTTCTAATTTTACGTTCGGCGCCATTGGATACGTTGCACTAGCTGAGGTAGGTGAGGACAGGACACCAACATTCACGTCATGTAAATTTGAAATTGTTTGGGTGTAGTACTCAACTAGTAGCTTTTTTTTTTAAAAAAAAATATGGATTTGTTTTCTGTACCATACATGGTACAGAAAATATTCGTATTAAAAATTAAAAAAAGTGACTCGTTGCATATTACACGCAAACAATTAAATCACAGTTTCAGTCCGCCATCCTCAACAGATGTAGAGAACCGACGTGGTGTAATTTAGCGGAACCATGAAAATCCTAAGTAATAAAATAGGAACGTATTTGAATCTTGAATACGAATTCGATGTCTCAGCGGCTGCGCCGTCTCGTTCGATGAGTATGAAGACTCTGGGGCGTCGTCTCGGTCGGGACGCTGAATTGAAGAAACTTGTGGATTTTCTCCTTGCTTCGCGGCCAGTGGACGACAAGGAGGCTGCGTGCGGCAGAGAGAGAGATTGGCGGTCAGCCTAGACCCCGATGGACGTTTGATTGTCCGGCGGGACATGGTTCCGCCATCAGCGCGTCTCCCGGGGCGGCCGGCCGGATACCGATTCATTTCTATGCTAATTCCCGCGGCGCGGCGCGGCGCTGGCCGGATTTGCGTGGCTTCCCGCGAGCAGGCGCCACCAAAGCCCGCTTAGCTCGCCCTACCACCGAGGGGTGACAGGGGCGAGCGCCAAGGAAAAGGGAGTAGCGGACGCAGCGGGCAATTATAGACCGATATCACTCTACCTGCATTCCTTAAGGGGGGACGTTCACGAAAAAATCACACTACTTAAAACACGCACCAACTCCATAATTCTGAAGGTAAGGCACTGAAATTTTGCTTCGTATTTTATATGAAATTGACACATGTACTGTTAAGTTCCTTCGAATATGTATATGTAACTTTTTATGGAATTTAAAAATTTTATTTTCAGAAAATAAAATATGTAGGCCTACCTTTCTCTCAGAAATTACTCGCAGATTTTTGCAAATTTTTCTCTGTTTAATGTCCATATAGTAATCGTCTCACATGAGGTTTTTTAAATACATCGAATACGAGAATTTAAATAATGTTTTAATCATAATTGTGTATGTATAATACACTAAAGCGCCAAAGAAACTGTATAGGCATGTTTATTCAAGTACAGAGATATGTAAACAAGCGGAATACGGCGCTGCGGTCGGCAACGCCTATGAAAGACAATTAGGCGGGCCGCAAGATGAGACGCAGGCCCGTGAGGTGACGCAGGGGGGCTCACGCCAAATTCCTCACGGCAGCGTGAGTCACGGCGACAATCATCGCAAGTTGGATCGCAGTTTCAATACGCAGTTTGCTGAGGAACTTTGGCTCTGGCAGAGATGGCGACTACTTCTGCTATGTTAATAGATATAAGTTCAGAATCGGATTCCGTTTCTGAGTTTGAGTTCGAAACGGTGCGTTACATTGCTTTGATGAAACAAAAAGCAGAAAGAAGTGCTTACATGAACAGAAGACTAAGTCATGGGGAATTCGCTTTAACTAAGAAATTTGATGATGATAAATTCATGAACTATGTTAGATTAAACTGTGATCAATTCCAAGGAGTGCATGGTCTCATCAAGAATGAAATTGACAGACAGGGATGCAACGCTACAAGGCCGATTGGAACCAAGGAGAAACTAGCTGTGTTTTTAAGGTAAGCTATTATGATTACCATATATCTCTATATATAAAAATGTTCTGTTGGTTTGTGTATAGCCACTAACCTCCGAAAGCTCTTGACACAACGTTGCATTCTAATACATGATGGTTTTTAGGTACCTATTTCTTTAATACATTATATATAACCTATATACATGTAATTTTTCACGATTTTTCGTAACAATGTTTCCCCGTTATAAAATTTGTATATATATCAGAAATGTACTCGGACGACAGTTTCGATTCTATATTGATGTCAAAGACCTGGTTAAATCCATCTGTTCCGTTTTCACTGGTAGATATGGAGGGCTACACGCTAGTAAGGAATGATATTGTAATGAACCTAGGCATCTTTTTTGATAAACATTTAACCAGGACAGAGCACACCACGAATATTAGCTAAAAAGTTTTAACAATGTCAATGTAGAATGTTAACAACGAATTACAATGCAACTTACCATTTCGTATGTCCGTTTCCTTGGCCACTTCCTCCCACTTCTCAGCTTTCAGCTTCGTTTTCAAGTAATCTTCATGGCTTGTATCATACAGAACTTTGCGAACACGTACGGTTTCAATTAGCTTTTCCTACATTTCGAACTACTAACAGCCAGAACCACCGTGAGCCTCGCAGTAAACTGCCTACAGGAGACTGCGGTCCGCAGGATCACCAAGCGCAGGAACTGCGTCACGTCACGCTGCGCTCTAACGTGCGCAGGACCATTCAGTTGTGTAGTTTTCAAAAACTCACCGTGAGTGACCCTGCGTCACCTCACAGGCATGCGTCTCATCTTGCGGCCGTGTTTGGCGCAGTTGTTACATCGGCTACTGCTGTTACAATGCCAGGTTATCAAGATTTAAGTGAGTTTGAAAGTGGTGGTATAGTCGGAGCACGAACGATGGAATGCAGCATCTCCGAGGTAGCGATAAAGTGGAGATTTACCGGTACGACCATTTCACGAGTGTACCGTGAATATCAGGAATCCGGTAAAACATCAAATCACCGACATCGCTGCTGTTGGAAAAAGATCCTGCAAGAACGGGACCAATGACGACCAAAGGGAATCGTTCAACGTGACAGAAATACAACCCATCAGCAAATTTCTGCCCATTTCAATGCTGGACCATCAACAAGTGTCAGCGTGCGGACTATTCAACGAAACATCATCGATATGGGTTTTAGGAGCCGAACGCCCACTCCTGTACCCTTGATGACTGCACGACATGAACCTTTGCGCCTCGCCTGGGCTCGTCAACATCGATATTGGACTGTTGATGATGGAAACATATTGCCTGGTCGGACGAACCTGGTTTCATATTGTATCGAGCGGATGGACGTGTACGAGTATGGAGACAACCTATGAATCCATGGACCCTGCAAGTCAGCAGGCGACTGTTCAAGATAGTGGAGGCTCTGTAATGATGTGATGCGTGCGCAGTGATATGGGACCCTTTACACGTCTACATACGACTCTGACAGGTGACACGTACGTAAGCATCCTGTCAAAACACTTGCATCCATTATTGTCCATTGTCCATTCCGATAGACTTGGGAAATTCCAGCAGGACAATGCGACACCCCACACGTCCAGAACTTCTACAGAGCGGCTCTAGGAACACTCTTGTGAGTTTAAACACTTCTGCTGGCAACCAAACTCCCCAGACATGAATATTGTTGAGCATATCTGGGATGCCTTGCAACGTGCTGTTCAGAAGAGATCTCCACCCCCTCGTACTCTTATGGATTTATGGACAGCCCTGCATGGTTCATGGTGTTAGTTCCCTCCAGCACTACTTCAGACATTAGTAGAGTCCATGCTATGTCGTGTTGCGGCACTTATGCGTGCTCGTGGTGGCCCTCCATGATATTAGGCAGGTGAACCAGTTTCTTTGGCACTCAAAATTTGCTCTTGAAATAACATTTATTGGGTTTATAGCAATAAGTGTATAAAATTTCATAATTCTAGATTTCATAGATTCTGAGAAAAAGGTACATAAACTAAAAAAAAATTTTCCGGTAATGCAATTTAAAGTTCAACATGGCGTTTTTTCTTATGTCACCTCCTCAGAAGGCTCCAGATTTGTCCTCTTCCCCTTCAAGGCTTTTCTTCCGATTTCTTGTTTTCTGCTTTCTTTCCTTCATTAGTTCTTCACTTTTCAACTGCAGAGAGGCGCTGTAAATCTATTTTTCTGAAGACTTCAGAGACATTTCCTATTATAAAGCCCATTCTCTCTAATAGCTTCATCCCCGTACGTTCCCATCATTAAACACAAGAACTGCATCATAAGTTGCAATTCTGACAAATGTAGCAGATGAAAATGTGGTTTTTGGGCATGGTTTCCATACGAGTGAATTTAGAGACTCATTTGGATTCTGGGTTTTGCCAAGCACATACTTTTTTAGAAGATCAGGATCGGCCAGAAACCTTTAAGTGGGCTTGACAACATCCAAGACATAATTTGGAAGCATCAAAAAATGGTTCAAATGGCTCTGAGCACTATGGGACTTAACATCTGAGGTCATCAGTCCCCTAGACTTAGAACTACTTAAACCTAACTAACATAAGGACATCACACACATCCATGCGCGAGGCAGGATTCGCACCTGCGACCATAGCAGCAGCACGGTTCTGGACTTAAATGCCTAGAACCACTCGGTCATAACGGCCGGCTTGGAAGCATCTCATTGTGGATATATGGGTTGTTATTCCCCCGAGCCTGTAGATATTTACACCAACTTATGAGGTGCAGATGATGAACGACATGTTCATCTGCATTTTTCAGGCATTTCGAATGTGATTTCATTGTTGAAACTTTGGGAACTTACGGTCTATGCATTCTACTAACAAATAAAAAAAATTGAAAATTGGTAATTTCGCTCAATTTCTGGAACGCCCTCCCATTAAGGTGCTAATGGGCGTGAGGTTCAGCTTAGCGGACGCTTGCCACTACCACTATCACAATTCGTTTTGTCGACGAACATATATACAGCTACTGCAGCTTATTCTGATGCGCGCGATGCAAAGAAGAATTAACAAGGGGAGCCTAGAATCATACGTCCTACCAAGCACGTAGATGCTAGTAATTATCTCACATTATGATCTTCGTTCTAGAACTTCTAACGAATTTTAAAACATTTTATAAGAGAAAAGAGAAAAAGTCCACAGCGCTGCGTCGAGTTTGTGCACACTTGCGTTGTTCCTCACTTTCTCCTTGACAGTATTGTAATTCCAGTTAAGTTCTACAAAATTCAGGGATAAATTGTTGTTGTTGTTGTGGTCTTCAGTCCTGAGACTGGTTTGATGCAGCTCTCCATGCTACTCTATCCTGTGCAAGCTTCTTCATCTCCCAGTACCTACTGCAACCTACATCCTTCTGAATCTGCTTAGTGTATTGATCTCTTGGTCTCCCTCTACGATTTTTACCCTCCACGCTGCCCTCCAATGCTAAATTTGTGATCCCTCGATGCCTCAGAACATGTCCTACCAACCGATCCCTTCTTCTAGTCAAGTTGTGCCACAAACTTCTCTTCTCCCCAATCCTATTCAATACCTCCTCATTAGTTACGTGATCTACCCACCTTATCTTCAGCATTCTTCTGTAGCACCACATTTCGAAACCTTCTATTCTCTTCTTGTCCAAACTAGTTATCGTCCATGTCTCACTTCCATACATGGCTACACTCCATACAAATACTTTCAGAAACGACTTCCTGACACCTAAATCTATATTCGATGTTAACAAATTTCTCTTCTTGAGAAACGCTTTCCTTGCCATTGCCAGTCTACATTTTATATCCTCTCTACTTCGACCATCATCGGTTATTTTACTCCCTAAATAGCAAAACTCCTTTACTACTTTGTCTCATTTCCTAATCTAATTCCCTCAGCATCACCCGACTTAATTTGACTGCCCGCATCTCGTGGTCGTGCGGTAGCGTTCTCGCTTCCCACGCCCGGGTTCCCGGGTTCGATTCCCGGCGGGGTCAGGGATTTTCTCTGCCTCGTGATGGCTGGGTGTTGTGTGCTGTACTTAGGTTAGTTAGGTTTAAGTAGTTCTAAGTTCTAGGGGACTGATGACCGTAGATGTTAAGTCCCATAGTGCTCAGAGCCATTTTTTAATTTGACTACATTCCATTATCCTCGTTTTGTTTTTGTTGATGTTCATCTTATATCCTCCTTTCAAGACACTGTCCATTCCGTTCAACTGCTCTTCCAAGTCCTTTGCTGTCTCTGACAGAATTACAATGTCATCGGCGAACCTCAAAGTTTTTACTTCTTCTCCATGAATTTTAATACCTACTCCGAATTTTTCTTTTGTTTCCTTTACTGCTTGCTCAATATACAGATTGAATAACATCGGGGAGAGGCTACAACCCTGTCTCACTCCTTTCCCAACCACTGCTTCCCTTTCATGCCCCTCGACTCTTATAACTGCCATCTGGTTTCTGTACAAATTGTAAATAGCCTTTCGCTCCCTGTATTTTACCCCTGCCACCTTCAGAATTTGAAAGAGAGTATTCCAGTCAACATTGTCAAAAGCTTTCTCTAAGTCTACAAATGCTAGAAATGTAGGTTTGCCTTTTCTTAATCTTTCTTCCAAGATAAGTCGTAAGGTCAGTATTGCCTCACGTGTTCCAACATTTCTACGGAATCCAAACTGATCTTCCCCGAGGTCGGCTTCTACCAGTTTTTCCATTCGTCTGTAAAGAATTCGCGTTAGTATTTTGCAGCTGTGACTTATTAAACTGATAGTTCGGTAACTTTCACATCTGTCAACACCTGCTTTCTTTGGGATTGGAATTATTATATTCTTCTTAAAGTCTGAGGGTATTTCGCCTGTCTCATACATCGTGCTCACCAGATGGTAGAGTTTTGTCATGACTGGCTCTCCCGAGGCCATCAGTAGTTCTAATGGAATGTTGTCTACTCCCGGGGCCTTGTTTTGACTCAGGTCTTTCAGTGCTCTGTCAAACTCTTCACGCAGTATCTTATCTCCCATTTCATCTTCATCTACATCCTCTTCCATTTCCAGTCCTCAAGTACATCGCCCTTGTATAAACCCTCTATATACTCCTTCCACCTTTCTGCTTTCCCTTCTTTGCTTATAACTGGGTTGCCATCTGAGCTCTTGATATTCATACAAGTGGTTCTCTTCTCTCCAAAGGTCTCTTTAATTTTCCTGTAGGCAGTATCTATCTTACCCCTAGTGAGACAAGCCTCTACATCCTTACATTTGTCCTCTAGCCATCCCTGCTTAGCCATTTTGCACTTCCTGTCGATTTCATTTTTGAGACGTTTGTATTCCTTTTTGCCTGCTTCATTTACTGCATTTTTATATTTTCTCCTTTCATCAATTAAATTCAATATTTCTTCTGTTACCCAAGGATTTCTATTAGCCCGCGTCTTTTTACCTACTTGATCGTCTGCTGCCTTCAACACTTCATCCCTCAGAGCTACCCATTCTTCTTCTACTGTATTTCTTTCCCCCATTCCTGTCAATTGTTCCCTAATGCTCTCCCTGAAACTCTCTACAACCTCTGGTTCTTTCAGTTTATCCAGGTCCCATCTCCTTAAATTCCCACCTTTTTGCAGGGATAAATTAAGAAATACTAAAATGTGTTCTGTCAGATAAGCTTATATTCAAACGAGTAACAGTTTTAGGGAAAGTCGAGATAAACAATTTGATACAGGACCCTTGTGGTCTATCAAGTCCGGAAACAACCTCAGATTGGTGAAATCTCTTCATTGGTCGAATTTCTATTTAAAAACTAAGCTCTAACTTCGTTCGAACAGTTCTCGAAAGGCCCAACAGTACCGACCGACGTCCGCGTCTTCCTCAGTAGATAGGGGTCACTGGATGCGGATGTGGAGGGGCAAGTGGTTAGCACACAGTTCTCCCGGCCGACGTTAGTTTACGTGATCGGAACCTCTACTTCTCAGTCAAGTAACCTTACAATGGCTGTGTGTACCCTGCTTAACAACAGCACTCGCCAGACCCGAACGGTCACCCATTCAAGCGCTTAACTTCGGTGATCTGAAGAGAATCGGTGTAACTCCTGCGGTAGGGCCGTTGGCATTTAAACACTCGTAAAAAAAAGAAAAAAAGTTTTTAAGTGTAGTGGCACAAGTTCGACTGAAAAATAGTATGTTCATTAAATGTTAACACTAATCATGTAAATTGACTCCTTCGACATCAATTCGATAAAAGAATCATTCAAATTATCTACGGAGGAACATGTAACTAACAAACTAAGAAAAGCCACTTAAGGTATAGTGCATGTGCGTCCTGTTACTTTTGAGTATCCTCTTGCCCTCTTGCGCCACCGGCTCAGTTCGTAATATTTACGATTTCTTCTTATTTAAATTTTCCCGAAGAGAAAGGAACTTTTGCAAACTTTATACAAAAACTAATTGCGTTTACAATTCGATATGAATTTAACCCTTAAAAGTACTGTACGAAATAGGTCTCTGCCTATTTTGCGAACAGAACATGTCAGTGCAAAATTTCGCCCTTGTCATCTGATGCTGGCAGTGGTTAATGTCTCAATGTTCAACAATACTAAAAAAAGAAAAAAAGAAGAGATGGTTCTATTTTTGTCACTAAGGCTAACGAATACTAGAGTTCATTGCTACCATGTTCGCTTCGTTAGCTGAGTGGTCAGTGCGGCAGAATAACACGTAAGGAGCCCGGGTTCGATTCCCGGCTAGATCTGCGATTTTTCGCAGTTCCGCTTCGAGCGCCGAGCGGAAAGGTTCTCGTTTATTTCAACTGCCGCAGCGTCGCGGATTTGAAGTTTTTCCGCCGGACGTAGTGGCCGTGCGGTTCTAGGCGCTACAGTCTGGAGCCGAGTGACCGCTACGATCGCAAGTTCGAATCCTGCCTCGGGCATGGATGTGTGTGATGTCCTTAGGTTAGTTAGGTTTAATTAGTTCTAAGTTCTAGGTGACTGATGACCTCAGAAGTTAAGTCGCATAGTTCTCAGAGCCATTTGAACCATTTTTCGAAGTTTTCCTCGTTATTGTTGTTCTGTCTGCCGAGTGAGACATAGCGCCACCGCTCGGCTTACTGTCTGTGTTCGTCTACGTGCAGCATCGTCTGCCGCTCCGCTATGGCTACCATGGTTTCCACGTGCATTGCACGAAAAATTACTGAGAGCTTTACCTTCGATAAAACAACGCGACACGCGCAATCCGTGTCTCTAGAAATCCACGATTGGCTTATCGATACAATTCATGAACTCTGGTCAGGTCCACACCGCTTATTCTGACGCAGAGGAGTACGTGTTTTACGCCGGCCGGAGTGGCCGTGCGGTTCTAGGCGCTACAGTCTGAAACCCAGCGACCGCTACGGTCGCAAGTTGGAATCCTGCCTCGGGCATGGATGTGTGTGATGTCCTTAGGTTAGTTAGGTTTAATTAGTTCTAAGTTCTAGGCGACTGATGACTTCAGAAGTCGCATAGTACTCAGAGCCAATTGAACCATTTGAACGTGTTTTACGTGAAATTTATGCATCCCCTTCACGTTGAAAGAGTACTGTCGCGATATGGTTCTAAAGTGCCGTTCGAGCTTCGCGATAATTCCGTTAGTACGGTGTCATTCACAGATGCTGAAGTTGACTGCACAAATGTTCCTCCCGTCGGAGGTTGATGACAACTTGCTAAAGGACATATTGACTCCTTATGGTAACGTGAAAAACGTCCGTAACGCACATTAGTCTACTCAACACAGGTTACAGTGTTATAGTGGAATTCGTCCCGTGGAAATGCATGTCAAACGCCTATAACACTACCTTGGGGAACGCCAGAAATCACTTCTGTTTTACTCGATGACTTTTCATCAGTTACTACGAACTGTGACCTCTCTGACAGGAAATCACAAATCCCGTCACATATCTGAGACGATATTCCATAAGCACGCAATTTCACTACGAGCCGCTTGTGTGGTACAGTGTCAAAAGGCTTACGGAAATCCAGGAATACGCAATCGATCTGAAATCCCTTGTCAATAGGACTCAACACTTCATGTGAATAAAGAGCTAGTTGTGTTTCACAGGAACGATGTTTTCTAAACCCATGTTGACTTCTGTCAATAGATCGTTTTCTTCGAGGTAATGCATAATACTCGGACACAATATATGTTCCAAAATCCTGCTGCCTATCGGCGTTAACGATATGGGCCTGTAATTTAGTGGATTACTCCTACTATCTTTCTAGAGTATTGGTGTGACCTGTGCAACTTACCAGTCTTTGGGTACGGATCTTTCGTCGAGCGAACGGTTGTATATAATTGTTAAGTAGGGAGCTAATGCATCAGCATACTCCGAAAGGAAGCTAATTGGTATACAGTCTGGACCAGAAGACTTGCTTTTATTAAGTGATTTAAGTTGCTTCACTACTCCGAGGATATTTACTTCTACGTTATGTTGGCAGCTGTTCTCGATTCGAATTCGTCTTCTTTTGTGAATTCATTTCGGGAGGCTGTGTTTAGTAACTCTGCTTTCGCAGCACTGTCTTCGATAGTATCTCCATAGCTATCGCACAGAGAAGGCATTGTTTCTTGCCGTTAACATACTTCACGTAAGACCAGAATCTCTTTGGATTTTCTGCCAGGTTTCGAGACAAAGTTTCGTTGTGGAAACTAGCTCCCAATGAGGAAAAATGACGAAAAAGAAGACATAAAAAACATTTTAAGGACTCTAATATTTTATCCAGAATTCTTCATTATTTTGTACTTCTATCATGCGTCTTGGCATAGAATATATAAATCGTCGGACTAACAGCCTCAAGAAGCAACTTTCTCCCAGGCTTCCAGGACGCAGTCCCAAAGAGTGTCCGCAGTAGTTGGTTGGTTTCGTGGCCAGTTCTCTGTTAATGTTCTGGCAACCTCACCCCACATGTTTTCCATGGGGTTCATATCAGCCGCCCGTGGCGGCCAGTCCATGATGTTGACGCCAATCGTGGAGAGCCGCTGCTGAACAAATGCAGGCTTGGAATGGGAGGATGGGCCTCTTGCAATGTGACGTCCCCTTTTGTGTACAGCATTCGCACTGACGGAAGCATCACATTTTCCAATATGTGGGCATACTGGACGCTGTCCAGAGTTCCTTCTGTCCTGTGAAGAATTCCCGCCCCTCTCGCAGAAATCCAACTCCAGCAGGAAACAGATAGCCGTCCACTTCTTCTTCACGTCGATGGCGAGTCCCTTGCGGCCTGTAAAAGATTCGTGGACCGTCGTTACTGGTGGAAAACACCTTCTCATCAGTGAAAATGGCGTTGTCCCACGACGCCCTCAGATGGAGCTCCACAAATGCTAGCCGGTATAAAACGTAGTCTTCGCTGAGCTCTTGTTTCACGGCGGACCGTCGTGCATGCAGTCCAGCGTCCCTCAGCCTTCGGCGAATCGTGTCACTGGAGCTGGGGAAGTTGGTCTCTCGCTGCAACTGCTTCGCGTTCAGAAAGGGATTTTCAGTGCTACTAGACACTAGGTCCCTGTCTTCCTGCTGTGAGCTCACTCTCTTCCTGCCTGAGCCAGGAGCCCTGTTGGTGGTGCCTCTTTCATGGCAGATCCTCCACCATCTCGTTGCTATGTATGTGGTACGCCATACTGTCTGCCAGCTTCTCTGATGGAACACCCTTCTTCCGTGAGAGCGACGACTCCATCTCGAATATATCTCTCCCAGTGAGCCATTACGGCAGACAGCCTGATGTGTATTTCTGCTTGCCGCTCTTATACTGATGCCAGGAGAGGAGGTAAACATATTTACGTCAAACGGAGCGGCAGAGGCAGAGGCATGCGGCGGAGCCGTGTTAGCTCGTCCCGGGCTGTTGGCCCACCAACGCCACCACCAGCTCGCTCACTTCCGTCTCGCCTCGGCCAGCCTGGCTGGCTCGTAGCTCGCGAGCCGCGGCTAGTACAGACCCGGGCCGCAAGGCCACGATCACGCCTTGAAGGATCAAAAGTTACACCTAACCGAGTCCGTATAAACTGACGCAGCTACTGCTATTATGCTATAACATGTGCAGGCACACCTACAGTTGACGATTCATTCAAATATTTGACGAACAATAGTTCAAAAATACATTAATTTTAAACATGGCTACCACAAAATATTTCACATAGCTAGCAATCGCATTACGCAGGAAACTATTCTTTCTTGTAAGCGCTCTGCATTAGATCTAGCCTTAAGAAAACGTGTATTCAACCACGACAACTAAGAGGAATGTAAAAGTAAACAGGTTTGGTGGCAGCTTCTCCAAATAATTGTATGTACATAGTATATAATATACTTTTTGTGCACTTGTAACATGTACACAGTGTCTCTGAAACAATACGTGCTGCACGACGGAAATTACTTTCTGCTGAGGCACTTCATTTACATCGCAATAATACACGACTACTAGAGAACATTGCTCTTCACGGCTGTCAATCCATTTGTAAATTAACACCATGATATCGCAGATATTAGGCAACACGTTACTAGGGATGAGAAAGGCCTTAAGGTTTGCAACTAAACATGCTACTCCTAGCTACTACTGAATAAGAATTTGATTATTAACGTGTCTTCATAACCATGTGTGCGGCGTTCGACTCTGTCAGCATAGACGTTTTCGTCGCCTTATTTCTAGTTAAACGTGCGCACATCTCGCTAATGGTGGACCAACATTGGACATTTTTTGTCTGTTCCTGGTTAGACAACGATGGCGGTATGCGCCGGGTTCGAATCCGGGTCAGGCAATACAACTTCAGTCGTCATTTGAGGTTCCAACCTCACTACTGGTGACAAACTGTGATATCTACATTCTCATTTTACGTACTTATTCAAAAATCCGATTACGTGCTGGGTTCGCATCCTTGTCACCAGCATTACATGATAGCATTTCAATTTTAAACACGTGCGTCATTTGTTCCTTGACAATGCAACAATATACAACGTCTTTCGAGGTTAATTACCAAGAAGGTAATTGTCATATTAGGGTTCCTGGTTTCGTACAAACATTATCGCCATTTACGTTCAAGTTGAGAATTGATAACTGATACTGGTGCAAACGTCAATATTTGACGTCTCTTTCTGCCTAGTGATCGAGTCTCGATGAGGCACAAAGCTTTGCTTGGTTAACAATGGCTGGGTTTGCATCCGGATCCAGAACGAAGACGCTGGTCATGTCATTTAAAGTACAACTTTGTGTACAAGTAACTGTTGATGAGTAATGTGAACAATGATATTACTTGTGATTCGCTGTTAATGTTGGGATTTCCGTAGAGTGCTTGCCGCCGTTAATGACGTTTTCTTTTAACCGCTTAGCATTACATGAAGCTGATTCGAAACCACTCCCGTTGAACGTTGAACGACGTTCAGCATGTATTGGGTAAACCTTTTAGACAGCAAAGAACTTGTTTCCATTTGCCATACATCTTCATAAATCCATATACTGTCTCAAATATTTAATTGTGCCTAAGGATTACTGAACAATTTATGTGACAAAATTAGTTGTCCCATAACGTTTGAAATGCCACTTATTGTAATTAAGTTTAGTTTACAAACGTTAAGGACTGTCTGATCTCTTCTGTACTATCGTGGTGTTACTTTACATCTAGACGGACTGTCATAAAGATCGGTGTTCTCTAGTAGTCTCTAGCGGTACCCATTGTGTATCTTACAACGACTGTACTGTGGAGAGTTGCGACGATGTGAAACACAGATATGCTATGTTGGTTGCATACATTCAGGTGCAGCCTACACGTTGGAATTCAGGCGTGACCCACTTTTTTTTGCTGTCGAGTGTACGTCTACAGATACGATAAGACATCGCTTTACTTGTGGAGGTCATATGGCAAACTGGTCTTGGGTCGGGACACAATTAGACCGCCTTACTCGATCTTATCAGACTGTATACACTACGGACATCATATTGCGCCCAGATTCTTCCTTCTTTCCACGGTCGAAAACCTATACCATTATGTGGCTGCTGGGACACTTTGTTCACTTTAATATAGAAGGCGAGGGGGAAAATCCCACGAACTTCATGCAGTACGTGATCCCTGCCTATTGGGCATGCTTGTGAATGTCTCGATATCGAGACCTCTTCGCCACAATGTTGAATCTTGTTTTCCGTGGGAAAGGTGTTGGTTAATTTCGTTTTTCTGATGATAGGTGTTTTTCTTTGTTATGTATGTTCCCATCTGATTTGCTTCGGCTTGTTCTTTCCTGATTTCCCTGTTCGTTTTGTTTTGTGTTTTGACTCAGAATCGCCCCAGTTCTATTGTAAAATGTGTATAGATGAAGTATAAATACACATGAGCGAATACAATCCTTGCAATGAAAGTGGAATTTTTGTTAGCTATTTAGAATATAATCTGATTTCGTTGTCCTTCTTTTAGATTCTATATAAAATCTATAAAAAATAAAAAATAAAAAATTTAAAAAATTACTGAAAAATTATATAAAAGCAATTGTTGATACATACACGGGACATTGGTTGTGGATTGTGGGCTATGTTATCGGTTTTATTCCTTTCTTCTTTTGTTTATTGTTCTATTATCGTAATTAATTGTTCCTGTCATTTGCAGCTTATACTGCATGATGATATGATTATGCCCTACAAAGTCAATATAGTACCAAGTCATTCTGATTGAAAAGAGAAAAAAAACAGCTGAATGGTCAGCGTGGTAGAATCACACACAAGGGGCTCGTGTTCGATTCTCGGCTGGATCGGAGATTTTTCTCCACTTGGGGACTGTATGTTGTTTTGCCTGGATTATCATATCCTCACCATAGACACGCAAGTCGGCGAAGTGGCGTCAACTAAAAAGACTTTCACCAGGCGACCGGTCACCCGACGAGGACCTATTCACATGACATTTCATGTCATTACTGCAGTTCACACCAGACAAAGTTATAAACATTACCTACTTTAATATTTATCTACCATAGGGAGAGATATAATTTACGTATTTCACTCATACAGTAAAGATAATTGCTATGTGCTATAAATGATTTAATTCTCATTAAGTTTTTGGAAGGTTTCGAATGAAAGTAGAAATTACTTAAAATTAGATTCATTACAGAGATCAGATTACACCATTCCTTTTGCAACGAGAATCAGTACAATAGTAAGTAAATATTCTATCATACAGATCATTACATCTTACGAGAGTCAACAAAGAACAAACAGTTAATACAGGATCACAGATATACGGTCCATAACTTTTCGTCGCATGTGGCAAAGATCACAATTGCTGCGCACAGCGCATCAGTGTAGAAAACAGTTGGAATTTTCTCACAACATGACGAAAGTCATACCAAGTCGTCTCGTTGAAAGAAGACCAGAGAAACAAAACGATTTATTAATTTTATACTTATAAAATTCGGAACATTTTAGGGTTAAATTTACACAAAAATCAATTTCACAATTTGTAAGTGAATTATCAAGGTGTGTTTAATACTCACGGGCGATTTTAGCAAGAAAGATAAATGGGATTCAAACATTTGAGACCGACTTAGCTAATCTAGCCTCGTAACACAGTGGAAAATAAAAAAAAGACCATATATCACAGACTATCATCTGATTAAACTTACTTAATCCATGCCAAAGTGCAATGTGAAAGAAACTTCACGACGTTGAGTCTACACTGTAATTCAGCATCGTGCCCAAACTGGTATGACGGGGTGGTTACTCTGAAAAGGCTCAGCCTATTTCCTTCCCAATCCTTCCCAAATCTGAGCTTGTACTCTGTCTCTAATGACCTCGTTGTCGACGGGACGTTAAACACTAATCACTTCCTTCCAAATTGGTAAGTGTAGGAAAATGTGGAGGTGTTTACTTCGCTCTCCACAAGATAAACGGTTCACAACCGAAGTCAGTAACTAAAAGTAAGAGAGCACATACATGTCATTACATAATAATGCTACCCTGAATTGTTTCAGACGCACGGAAAATAATGTCAAGATTTTGATTAATTGGTAGGCTATTTTAAAACTATCACAGTGCTTGCTTTTGTTGTGCCACAGTACGAGGGCTGACTTTTAAGTTTTTTTTTCCAAAAACAATGAAGGGAATACATTTATTTATTACAAATCATTTGTTTCTCAGAATCTTTACCTTTGAAATTTATGCGAGCTATCTCCGGAGACGATTTTTTTTTCCACGCTGATGTTGGTTCATCAAAAATATCGTTCTGTAAGGATTCAGTAGTCTCTTGGGGTTATGGAAATCGCTATCCACGTGATTTTTGTTTCACGTAAAGGAGCAAAAAGAAGTCAGTTGAACATGAACAATGAGGCATTAATTCTATGTATTCCTCCATCGAATAATCTATTGTTTGATGTGGCGTGAGGCAGTTGGCACTGTCGTGATAAGGAATGACGTGAAGTTTTCGGTTGTTTTTCCTGATTTCATCGATGATTTGTGGCAAACAAATCGTAGTATACCATTCAGTATTAACTGTCCTTCGAACGTTTGAAGTTATGGTCACGACATATCTAGTGTAACTAATGAAAGAAACGGTTGTTTTCTCCAAAGTGTTTCGTGAACGAAGAACTTTAGTCTCAGTTCATCTTGGGATGCCCATACAGCCGATTACTGATTAGTTCCCGACCCCTTCGAAAATGTGCAAGTTTCATCTTGTGTTGTGATGTTGTATACGCATTTCAAATTTCCTCGATGGACGTTTATGGGTGTTTCCTTACACCAAATGCGTCAGTGAGTTTTTGAGTTTCGGTTATGTGCGGAACCCATCAGCGACAGTTTTTCACAACTAAGTGATAATGCAAAATCGAATATTCTGCGGTCTTCGATATGCCTAAGACTGCTTCTGTTCCACTGTAAGCTATATGCCTATACTTTTCAATCACGTTAAGCACGGCTTCATTGTTTTCTGGCACAACAACCGATTCTGATCGAGTTTCATGAAATTAATCTCTGACGGAGCCACATCCATAACGAAATTCCGCGAACCATTTATAAACTGTCTTTTCCTGAGGTCACTGATTACTAAAAGTTGAAGGAAGCTATTCGAGGCTTATTGGTGATTATACCACTTCAAAAATGCTAAAACGTCACGTACCGAAAACTTTCGAGTATAGTTTTCATTTTTTTACATCAGGATTCTTTAAACATTAACTATAAAAAAACTACTCGGTCCATTTAAGAGGCGATATTGTTTTAACAACAGCAAATGACAAATTTTAAAACCTCATTTAGGAGTCGTTCATAAAAAACGTAAAAAGTGTTCCTCTTAGGAAGGCACAAAGGAATTTTTGGATTTAACACCCCGACGACATAACATTCATTAAAATGGAGCAGAAACTCAGTTGCTCTAGCGTGGGGCAGGAGTCGAAAATAGCCTTACTGAAAAAAAAAATCGTGCTACCAGTCACCTGTTGTGATGTACGGAAATATGAAAAATTTGTAGCAGTTGGGCTGAGTCCTGCCGAATACATACACATTGCCTTAATGACTACTCCACTCAATTTCGAGGGAACGCTATTTGGATTTGTGCGAAATTGGAGTGACATGGAATACGGAGAGCGTACCAAGAAGAGCGGTATAATTCCAGGTTTGCTTAATTGGGAGAAAATACTCAGAGAAATGATAAAACATTTGAATTAAGAAATGCACCAACACGTTTATTTACTGTAAATAAACTACTTGGTCAGTTTAAGATATGGTATTGTTTTAACAATAACAAATGACAAATGTCGTGGAAATCACATTATGAAAATCCAAGTAAGAATTTTAAGAACCCAGAAATATTCAGTAGGCCCATTGCACTGTTTCAGTATTTCGGACATCTGTAGTAATATTAAAAAAAGTAGTGACATGTCTTTGGGCAGTCTAAATGCGTCGTGTACTGCTGATATATTATCATTGTCGCTGCTATGTATTACAGCCTGTTCTTCAACAAATTAAGCAACGCGTTTTAATATTATTCCATCATTTCGTAGTACCGACCTGTTTCCGACTGATTTATATGATAAGTGAGAAAGAAGTGGTATTATTTTCATGATTGATCTGTTCATTATATAATCATGGCGTTTTTTATAAATAAATTTCTCTCAGAATCACTAAGATTTTTACATTTCAAATGCTAATACTTACTACAGGTCTTGCGTGTAAGATCCCCGAATGCAGACTCTCCTCGCTAAAGACAATATATCGATAAAAGTCCTTTTAAGTTAATAATAGTAAATACTATAAATGGGAAAATAAAGGCTGATTCTTGCAATGAAGAAAAATGACAACCAGTTACTACTTGCAAGAGGTCTCGATATCGAGACCTCTTCGCCACAATGTTGAATCTTGTTTTCCGTGGGAAAGGTGTTGGTTAATTTCGTTTTTCTGATGATAGGTGTTTTTCTTTGTTATGTATGTTCCCATCTGATTTGCTTCGGCTTGTTCTTTCCTGATTTCCCTGTTCGTTTTGTTTTGTGTTTTGACTCAGAATCGCCCCAGTTCTATTGTAAAATGTGTATAGATGAAGTATAAATACACATGAGCGAATACAATCCTTGCAATGAAAGTGGAATTTTTGTTAGCTATTTAGAATATAATCTGATTTCGTTGTCCTTCTTTTAGATTCTATATAAAATCTATAAAAAATAAAAAATAAAAAATTTAAAAAATTACTGAAAAATTATATAAAAGCAATTGTTGATACATACACGGGACATTGGTTGTGGATTGTGGGCTATGTTATCGGTTTTATTCCTTTCTTCTTTTGTTTATTGTTCTATTATCGTAATTAATTGTTCCTGTCATTTGCAGCTTATACTGCATGATGATATGATTATGCCCTACAAAGTCAATATAGTACCAAGTCATTCTGATTGAAAAGAGAAAAAAAACAGCTGAATGGTCAGCGTGGTAGAATCACACACAAGGGGCTCGTGTTCGATTCTCGGCTGGATCGGAGATTTTTCTCCACTTGGGGACTGTATGTTGTTTTGCCTGGATTATCATATCCTCACCATAGACACGCAAGTCGGCGAAGTGGCGTCAACTAAAAAGACTTTCACCAGGCGACCGGTCACCCGACGAGGACCTATTCACATGACATTTCATGTCATTACTGCAGTTCACACCAGACAAAGTTATAAACATTACCTACTTTAATATTTATCTACCATAGGGAGAGATATAATTTACGTATTTCACTCATACAGTAAAGATAATTGCTATGTGCTATAAATGATTTAATTCTCATTAAGTTTTTGGAAGGTTTCGAATGAAAGTAGAAATTACTTAAAATTAGATTCATTACAGAGATCAGATTACACCATTCCTTTTGCAACGAGAATCAGTACAATAGTAAGTAAATATTCTATCATACAGATCATTACATCTTACGAGAGTCAACAAAGAACAAACAGTTAATACAGGATCACAGATATACGGTCCATAACTTTTCGTCGCATGTGGCAAAGATCACAATTGCTGCGCACAGCGCATCAGTGTAGAAAACAGTTGGAATTTTCTCACAACATGACGAAAGTCATACCAAGTCGTCTCGTTGAAAGAAGACCAGAGAAACAAAACGATTTATTAATTTTATACTTATAAAATTCGGAACATTTTAGGGTTAAATTTACACAAAAATCAATTTCACAATTTGTAAGTGAATTATCAAGGTGTGTTTAATACTCACGGGCGATTTTAGCAAGAAAGATAAATGGGATTCAAACATTTGAGACCGACTTAGCTAATCTAGCCTCGTAACACAGTGGAAAATAAAAAAAAGACCATATATCACAGACTATCATCTGATTAAACTTACTTAATCCATGCCAAAGTGCAATGTGAAAGAAACTTCACGACGTTGAGTCTACACTGTAATTCAGCATCGTGCCCAAACTGGTATGACGGGGTGGTTACTCTGAAAAGGCTCAGCCTATTTCCTTCCCAATCCTTCCCAAATCTGAGCTTGTACTCTGTCTCTAATGACCTCGTTGTCGACGGGACGTTAAACACTAATCACTTCCTTCCAAATTGGTAAGTGTAGGAAAATGTGGAGGTGTTTACTTCGCTCTCCACAAGATAAACGGTTCACAACCGAAGTCAGTAACTAAAAGTAAGAGAGCACATACATGTCATTACATAATAATGCTACCCTGAATTGTTTCAGACGCACGGAAAATAATGTCAAGATTTTGATTAATTGGTAGGCTATTTTAAAACTATCACAGTGCTTGCTTTTGTTGTGCCACAGTACGAGGGCTGACTTTTAAGTTTTTTTTTCCAAAAACAATGAAGGGAATACATTTA
Organism: Schistocerca cancellata; assembly: GCF_023864275.1. NCBI lineage: Eukaryota > Metazoa > Arthropoda > Insecta > Orthoptera > Acrididae > Schistocerca > Schistocerca cancellata. Next base: position 198,023,307 of record NC_064630.1, read on the forward strand.
TTTATTACAAATCATTTGTTTCTCAGAATCTTTACCTTTGAAATTTATGCGAGCTATCTCCGGAGACGATTTTTTTTTCCACGCTGATGTTGGTTCATCAAAAATATCGTTCTGTAAGGATTCAGTAGTCTCTTGGGGTTATGGAAATCGCTATCCACGTGATTTTTGTTTCACGTAAAGGAGCAAAAAGAAGTCAGTTGAACATGAACAATGAGGCATTAATTCTATGTATTCCTCCATCGAATAATCTATTGTTTGATGTGGCGTGAGGCAGTTGGCACTGTCGTGATAAGGAATGACGTGAAGTTTTCGGTTGTTTTTCCTGATTTCATCGATGATTTGTGGCAAACAAATCGTAGTATACCATTCAGTATTAACTGTCCTTCGAACGTTTGAAGTTATGGTCACGACATATCTAGTGTAACTAATGAAAGAAACGGTTGTTTTCTCCAAAGTGTTTCGTGAACGAAGAACTTTAGTCTCAGTTCATCTTGGGATGCCCATACAGCCGATTACTGATTAGTTCCCGACCCCTTCGAAAATGTGCAAGTTTCATCTTGTGTTGTGATGTTGTATACGCATTTCAAATTTCCTCGATGGACGTTTATGGGTGTTTCCTTACACCAAATGCGTCAGTGAGTTTTTGAGTTTCGGTTATGTGCGGAACCCATCAGCGACAGTTTTTCACAACTAAGTGATAATGCAAAATCGAATATTCTGCGGTCTTCGATATGCCTAAGACTGCTTCTGTTCCACTGTAAGCTATATGCCTATACTTTTCAATCACGTTAAGCACGGCTTCATTGTTTTCTGGCACAACAACCGATTCTGATCGAGTTTCATGAAATTAATCTCTGACGGAGCCACATCCATAACGAAATTCCGCGAACCATTTATAAACTGTCTTTTCCTGAGGTCACTGATTACTAAAAGTTGAAGGAAGCTATTCGAGGCTTATTGGTGATTATACCACTTCAAAAATGCTAAAACGTCACGTACCGAAAACTTTCGAGTATAGTTTTCATTTTTTTACATCAGGATTCTTTAAACATTAACTATAAAAAAACTACTCGGTCCATTTAAGAGGCGATATTGTTTTAACAACAGCAAATGACAAATTTTAAAACCTCATTTAGGAGTCGTTCATAAAAAACGTAAAAAGCGTTCCTCTTAGGAAGGCACAAAGGAATTTTTGGATTTAACACCCCGACGACATAACATTCATTAAAATGGAGCAGAAACTCAGTTGCTCTAGCGTGGGGCAGGAGTCGAAAATAGCCTTACTGAAAAAAAAAATCGTGCTACCAGTCACCTGTTGTGATGTACGGAAATATGAAAAATTTGTAGCAGTTGGGCTGAGTCCTGCCGAATACATACACATTGCCTTAATGACTACTCCACTCAATTTCGAGGGAACGCTATTTGGATTTGTGCGAAATTGGAGTGACATGGAATACGGAGAGCGTACCAAGAAGAGCGGTATAATTCCAGGTTTGCTTAATTGGGAGAAAATACTCAGAGAAATGATAAAACATTTGAATTAAGAAATGCACCAACACGTTTATTTACTGTAAATAAACTACTTGGTCAGTTTAAGATATGGTATTGTTTTAACAATAACAAATGACAAATGTCGTGGAAATCACATTATGAAAATCCAAGTAAGAATTTTAAGAACCCAGAAATATTCAGTAGGCCCATTGCACTGTTTCAGTATTTCGGACATCTGTAGTAATATTAAAAAAAGTAGTGACATGTCTTTGGGCAGTCTAAATGCGTCGTGTACTGCTGATATATTATCATTGTCGCTGCTATGTATTACAGCCTGTTCTTCAACAAATTAAGCAACGCGTTTTAATATTATTCCATCATTTCGTAGTACCGACCTGTTTCCGACTGATTTATATGATAAGTGAGAAAGAAGTGGTATTATTTTCATGATTGATCTGTTCATTATATAATCATGGCGTTTTTTATAAATAAATTTCTCTCAGAATCACTAAGATTTTTACATTTCAAATGCTAATACTTACTACAGGTCTTGCGTGTAAGATCCCCGAATGCAGACTCTCCTCGCTAAAGACAATATATCGATAAAAGTCCTTTTAAGTTAATAATAGTAAATACTATAAATGGGAAAATAAAGGCTGATTCTTGCAATGAAGAAAAATGACAACCAGTTACTACTTGCAAGGCTCTCTCTTCACATAAAGAGCACCGTTACCGGTTTTCAGACGGTTGTTGACACAATTATTTCTTTTTACATCGGTTGTTGGCTCTTTATTCCCGGTTATGGGGAAATATCCTTGGGATGGTGGTGCCCTACAGTAAAACACGATGTTAGAAACTGCCTGTTTACTTGTAAGTGTCTCTAATAACGATTAAGTACAATGGAAACAAATCCGTAAGATTTGCTTGTCAGTTTTTGACAAAACAGCATAAATAAGAACAACTGTCATAATGTACGTAAGCCTAACATGGACCATAGATTAGCGACTAACGAATAAATATTAAAAGAATGAAATAAATAATGTGAACTATAGAAATTTGTATAAATTATTGCCGACCGCAGTGAAACTTTCAGTGGTATTGCTAATATTTCCCATTAAGATATTTAATGATAAACACCAAAAATATGGGACTATGTAAATTATAAACTAGGTATTGCAGCATATCGACAAGATCACTTCTGTTCGTTACAGCGTCGCAATGCTGGGGTAAGTATTGTAAAGATAAGATCAGTTTGATTAAATCAAAATTTCAGTTATTTTCCGTTTCGTCAAAATATAAAGTCATCCAACTTTGCGTCATGATAAAAAAACTGTAAAATATTACGCAGAGCCATAATTAAGCCTCGATTCCTAGCGAGATTTGTGTGAGTGCCTGAGCACTGACACCTTCAGCAGTTTTATGAACATTATAAGCAGCGTGGGACTGTTGTCAAGTAGTATTTCCGGAACCGGTGTTGAACATTCAAAAGAACAGCTGCACAATTGCCCATGTGTTTGTTTAGCGGCGAGAGAACGCTACCACAATTCCCCACCAATTCCAGTGGTTGTCGATACGGAAAAGTCTCTGTATGAGCGTCAAGTAGAGGCATACCATGAAAATTCTGAGTTCGTGTGTGCCAAGACGAGATGAGAAAGATATTAATTTCTCTCAATAATCGTCTTACAGAATTTTTCTGAAGCAGTTGTAAGAGATTGGAAATTAACTATTCACAGCAACACTCAATTTATAAACAATTTATAAAAGACGATGTCAATAAGGAAAGGTAACGTCACGCCTTCAAGTGGAAGTGCCAAGCAGCAAAATTTTTATAGACAGTTCGATAACAGAGTAAATTTATTCTTTTAAATATTTAGGCTATGCACTATCATATGTAGACTAAACTGACTCCTAATGCAAAAACAAGCTCTGCCCGAGCAGGCCATGAAGGCCCAACGATACCGACCGGCCGCCGTGTCATCCTCATCCACAGGCGTCACTGGATGCGGATATGGAGGGACATGTGGTCAGAGACCGGAGCCGCTACTTCTCAATCAAGTAGCTCCTCAAGTTTGCCTCAAAAGGGTTAAGTGTACCCCACTTGCCAACTGCGCGCGACAGGTCGGATGGTCAGCCATCCAAGTGCTTGCCCAACCGACATCGCTTAGCTTCGGTGATCTGATGAGAACCGGTGTTACCACTGCGGCAAGGCCGTTGGTCCAATGCAAATTCAATACTACAGTAAAGCTCACAGTATCATGACTCATGTTTTCACAGCAACAAAAATCCATAAACGAACATTACCAACAGCTTAAAACGTTTTAGCACGATCAGCTATCTGTTATGGAAACGAACCATTGGAAATCATGATATGAAATGCCTAACAACTACTAAAATGAAATTTCCGAGGAAAACTCCTGAATACTATCTTTTAGACCACAAACGCAATGAAATCCTAGCTAAAGAACTTACGACCATTACGGATTACCTCCAAGGATAGAGGCATAACTGTCTATAGCTTGCTAAAAGTATGCAATGTTTCAGACTGCCACAACAAATTAAAAAAAAAAAACATAGCCAAGGTAACAGATAATTTGGGCGACCATCTAAGAGATGGAAGAAGACCGTAGCAGGTCACTAGCCCTGTTGCCTGAAACGATGTTGATAATGGTCTCAGTAATAATTATGAGGAAAAGTTGAGTATCAACGGAAGCGTAACGTCACTCTTTCTACCCTCGTATCATCCACGAACAGAACAGAAAATGCATACACGGTATAGGTACACTGCATGTCCTTCACCAGACTGTATGGAGCCTTGCAGACCGTAGCTGTCAGATCTATTTTTCCGTTTTTCCATCATACTGTAGGAATGTCAGAATTGACGTCTCTGTATCATGATAGTGATTAGAGGTAAAGCATATTGAAGGAAACAACTTGGTGTTCGGGAGAGGTGACTTGACTGAATGAAACAATGGAAGACGTAAATAAAGGTGCCATGTCCTAGATTTCAACTCTACGCCTCCCCCATCCTCCCCTCCACGTCACCAACCGTACCCCGGATTAGGGTGTCAAGCCGTTGCCCCATGTCTTTGTATTGTGACGCTAATGAAACTTTAGAGGAGAAGGTTTGAGTGTACCGTCTCGTTGACACCAGTGTCATTAGAGACTGAGAAATAGCTCAGCTGCAGGAGGATAGAGTAAGGAAGCAATTGCGAGCTTATAAAGCCAGGCCCCCGTATGCACCTCAGTCATTTAGGGACCCACTGACCGAGGTAGCGCAGGGGTTAATACTCTGGTCTCGTATTCGGAAGGACGCCGGTTCAAATCTGCGCCGGGTCATCCACATTAAGATTTTCCGTGATTTCCGTAAACCGCTCCAGGCAAATGCCAGGATGGTTCCTCTGCACGGACGACTTCCTTGCACTCCCTTAAAAACACAATTCGAGTTCGTGCTCCGTCTCTAATGATCTCGATGTCCACAGGACGTTACACACTACTCTTCCTTTTTACTTCTTTAGGGGTGCAAAGGAAAACCTATATCTAAGCTTTGCTGCTAAAACGGTAATCACACAATTGCAAGAAGACGATTTCCTAGAGTGCATTGAGAAAGACAAGGAATAATTAGTAGCTCACAAGACGCTTGAGCATAAATTACAGTCCCTGTAATGGTGACACAACGTTCATCATTATTGAGGAACCTACGATTACAAAACTCATCCCAAAGACTCATCGCAAAAAAAATTTGATATAGAACAGGAGAACATCTGCTGCAATTTTGCTTCGACGACGTGAAATCAGTCCTGATGTTCGCTATGAGAACTTATATAAACAGCTTTGGGTACTTCAAAATAAATAACTGGAAATGATGCGGTTATTTTATTTACTGTACAACAATGGCCGTTCACCAAGTGACAGTGATAAAGTTGAGAGCATAGACAAAACACTTCCACAACATTGGTGTAAAGAGGTCGTATGCAGCTCATAAAACGTGAATAGCGACAAGGGGAAAATGTGACGTGTTCTGAGTGTATATCAAGTGATTATGAAAGTAGTGTTTCAGAAAAGTTTTTTGGCATTTTTGTGTTTACATTTCAAATAATTCAGTGTGGTTTGCGGGGCATTTAATTTCAGCGGTCTAGTAACTAAAATCATAACAATTGAGTTGCAGTTGTGTAAGTATTGCCACATCTGCGCCTTGTATGGATTCCGGTGGTGTCTGCCTAATCTTTGAGTCGTTTGTACCCATATCATACCGGTTGAACTTAGTCGTATTTTTGTGGCTGGAACAAAACTGTTGTGGAAACTCGCAAAGGAGCAGATACTGGGCGTTGGTGAAGCATCTTTTAGATTGCAGACTTAGTACGCAGGTCCAAGGGAAAGTTCGTCCTCCTTGGTCTCGGAAATTGAGTCAATGGAAATGTACACTCTTCCAATGAGAAGTCCTTGTAACGGTCACTTATAGTTACATAAGTCACTCCCATTAGCAAACCTCATGGTTGTCCCATAAAAACACGGGAGAACTGCCGGATTTCAGTTACGTCCTGCCGTGATATTTCGGCGCAGAGTCTTCTGGCCACTGTAGTGGTACTACTACTGCAGTGGCACTTACCTGAAGATGGCCAGAAGACTCTGCGCCGAAATATCGTGGCAGGACGTTACTGAAATCCAGCAGTTCTCCCGTGTTTTTATGGAACAATCAGTACGCCGGGAAAGCTTTAAACATCACCTCATGGTTGACGTTGACTGATGTAGCGCAGCACCACTTTACGCTCCCAAAACAGAGAGGCTAACAGTTTTCGATATGAGGCAGTTCGAATTTCTATGATTTTATGGGGAGTCTTTGACAGCGCTCTATGAACTGTCATTTTCTTTCCATAATTTGATCTGAAATCCATGTCTTATGTCCTGCAATAATTTTAACGATGAATAAGCTGCCTTCACATTTATACCGATGAAAATTTTTAATGCATGTTACAATCCTTCAGCAGTCTGCTGGTGTATGAGCAGTGTAGTACTCGCCATATGCTAATCTTGTGGTAATTTATATTGAGTGATTCAAAAAGATAGAACAGATTTCAGTTGTTTATTACACACAATCTATAAAAGATAGAAACACATTTCTCACATCAATAGATAGAGGAAGGTTCAAACTTTTGACACTGCTGTGCTGTTATTTGTTTGTACCAACACGGCCACTACACCACAAGACAAATCATTTTGTGTGTTGGAATTTGTGGACAACAAGATCTTGTTTATTGCATTTGACCCCCCCCCCCCCCCCCCCAGTCAGCAGACCTCACAAGCTGCTATTTTTTTCTGTGGGCGTACCTAAAATGCAGAGTCTTTGTCCGACCCATGAACTACTCTTCAATGGCTGAGAAATCGAACTGTTGAAGCTGTCGGTTCAGTTAAAAGGGATCTGTTGATTCGTATGTGGAACGAAATGGACAACGTTTCGAAGTTTCTTGAGTAATTCATAATGCTCACTCATGTCGAGTGTCTGGTACAGTGCTGTGCGAACATAAAACTTTGAACCTTTCTCTATCCAGTGACAAAAATGTTTCTATCTTTCATAATTTCTCTGTAATGAACAACTGAAATCTGTTCTTTCGTTTTGAATCACCCTGTACTAGCAGTGGCAGTTGGAAACGGAATAGTGTGCAATACTATCGTGTGTCAACGGTGCATTTCGCAAAAATATTTAAGCGTGGATGCTATTTAGTGATGACGTCTCCGTTTCCTTTACGAGTATGTACATATCTCTTCCTGGCTCTCAGCGTTATAGGCATCTGTTCGCTTATTCTGAAACATTAAGCATTTCGTTCGAATAGGCGCTGTGTTCACAAATACTCCACCACAGATTCTAAAAAGACTACATTTAACAGACTGCACAAAACGTGATAGCAAAAAACTAAAAAGAAATTCTATCGTAAAATTCTGTAGCTTTTTTACCTACTCACTAACTTATTTTCGGTATCATCAGACTACAATATTGACCGTCACAACCATAGGTAAAGTAACTTGCCACAGACAGGTGTATTATGTGAAACAGACGTTACGATACTTAAAATTATGAAGGCGATGTTAAACAAACAGACATAACAATTGTTACATTTTAAAACTATTTATATTGTAATTATTTATTTCCTTTTGTATGCACACATCAAACTTAATTTGTTGAAAGGGAAAACATTGGGTTTATTCGTTTGAAAGTGAGATAGCATTTTGTGTCTCCAAATACTCGTATTTATTACTAGCATATCAGCAGTATCGTCTTTCTTAATTATTATTTGTGAAAAATGTGCCATCACATTGATAGTTTTCTATTAAAAGATGCTCGAAAAATATCGAATCCATCTTTTGTGACAGAAAATAATTTTGCCGCAACTCTGTCTGCCTCTCCTGCACGTAATTCTCCCAATAGTTGTGCGTAAGCTTAGATGCTAATTTGTGCCAAATATTGACAGCAACTTCACTCTTGATAAAAATCGTTGCTATATGATTTTCGTTTTAAAATGGAGCTCTGTATTGGTGGGATTTTAACTTTTTTACATGAGTATCCGAAATTGTCAGCATATGGGAGAGTGTACAATTTTTTTATCACCACTGTTTTTTTAACTTTTTCCAGACCACATAAAGCATGTAATTTAGCTTCTGATTCGGATAGCGAAACAGATATCAGGTGTAGCACCATGAAGTGGGAGGTTGGGAACTTGCAGAAATTATTATATTAGTAGCTATTGTTATTCCGTAAATACTAAACTGTATATGTGTGTGCTATTATATGTATTACCATCCATGATCTTTAACGAAGTGAATTTAATTTTATTATATTGAGAATTTAAGTTCCAAAGAACAAATTTAAGTATCGACTTGTAACAGGTCTGGTACAACTACAAGCACAGAACATCATCCACATACGTGTTTCAATAATTTATTATGCAGCTAAGAGACTGGTTATGCATGGATACTTGTTCACAATCGTCGATGTAAATTTTGGGTGCTAAGGGTCTGAAAAAAGTTCCTTTGGAGTGCATGGAACTGTGCATAAAGAGTGTTGTAGAACTGTAAATCCACGTTTGAGTATCAGACGTCATATCACCTAATTTACAGAGTTTAAATTAGATGTACACGAAAGATGTCCAGACACTCTGTGACCAAAATGGTACAGAAACAGAGGATGACAGATTAAAGGCCGAAACACTAAATGTCTTTTTCCAAAGCTGTTTCACAGAGGAAGACTGCACTGTAGTTCCTTCTCTAGATTGTCGCACAGATGACAAAATGGTAGATATCGAAATAGACGACTGAGGGATAGAGAAACAATTAAAATCGCTCAAAAGAGGGAAGGCCGCTGCACCTGATGGGATACCAGTTCTATTTTACACAGAGTACGCGAAGGAACTTGCCCCCCTTCTTGCAGCGGTGTACCGTAGGTCTCTAGAAGAGCGTAGCGTTCCAAAGGATTGGAAAAGGGCGGAGGTCATCCCCGTTTTCAAGAAGGGACGTCGAAAAGATGTGCAGAACTATAGACCTATATCTCTAACGTCGATCAGTTGTAGAATTTTGGAATACGTATTATGTTCGAGTATAATGACTTTTCTGGAGACTAGAAATCTACTCTGTAGGAATCAGCATGGGTTTCGAAAAAGACGGTCGTGTGAAACCCAGCTCGCGCTATTCGTCCACGAGACTCAGAGGGCCATAGACACGGGTTTCCAGGTAGATGCCGTGTTTCTTGACTTCCGCAAGGCGTTCGATACAGTTCCCCACAGTCGTTTAATGAACAAAGTAAGAGCATATGGACTATCAGACCATTGTGTGATTGGATTGAGGAGTTCCTAGATAATAGAACGCAGCATGTCATTCTCAATGGAGAGAAGTCTTCCGAAGTAACTGTGATTTCAGGTGTGCCACAGGGGAGTGCCATTGGACCGTTGCTGTTCACAATATACATAAATGACCTGGTGGATGACATCGGAAGTTCACTGAGGCTTTTTGCAGATGATGCTGTAGTGTATCGAGAGGTTGCAACAATGGAAAATTGTACTGAAATGCAGGAGGATCTGCAGCGAATTGACGCATGGTGCAGGGAATGGCAATTGAATCTCAATGTAGACAAGTGTAATGTGCTGCGAATACATAGAAAGATAGATCCCTTATCATTTAGCTACAAAATAGCAGGTCAGCAACTGGATGCAGTTAATTCCATAAACTATCTGGGAGTACGCATTAGGAATGATTTAAAATGGAATGATCATATAAAGTTGATCGTCGGTAAAGCAGATGCCAGACTGAGATTCATTGGAAGAATCCTAAGGAAATGCAATCCGAATACAAAGGAAGTAGGTTACAGTACACTCGTTTGCCCACTGCTTGAATACTGCTCAGCGGTGTGGGATCCGTACCAGATGGGGTTGATAGAAGAGTTAGAGAAGATCCAACGGAGAGCAGCGCGCTTCGTTACAGGATCATTTAGTAATCGCGAAAGCGTTACGGGGATGATAGATAAACTCCAGTGGAAGACTCTACAGGAAAGACGCTCAGTAGCTCGGAAGAGACCATGAGGATAAAATCAGAGAGATTAGAGCCCACACAGAAGCATACAGACAATCCTTCTTTCCACGAACAATACGAGACTGGAATAGAAGGGAGAACCGATAGAGGTACTCAGGGTACCCTCCGCCACACACCGTCAGGTGGCTTGCGGAGTATGGATGTAGATGTAGATATACGAATGTACTTGTGCATGCCTCAGTTGGCGCCTTTGGAAATACGCTACAGACATCAAAGGTACTAATTTGGAACTTGGTAGGACATATATATTTTATCCAGATGAACTATGGGGTTTGTGATTACAAATTAAAGTTTGTTGTTGACTTGTTTTTGATAATGTGATCTAGTTTTTGTAATCGTAAGTAACAGGGATCAGAGAAAGATTGCCGTCCTATGAAGTCATAATTTAGATAAAATCGTACGATCTATGAGCTACAGGTTCATATTAACGAGTATCCGACTATTTAAGATATAATGCTGTAGAATGATTTTATAATAGTTTTTACTTGTTTCTTTGAAACAACAGTGTACCATTTATATCACAGGGTCAGACAATATCCATACACAAAAATCGAACGACACCTAGCACTGCACAATGAGCAGGACATATTGGATCGGTGCATAAGTTTGTATCGTTTTTCCATAAGTTTCATAAATACCAGGGATACACATAACAGATTCTTTAGTCATCAATATTATACTCTCCTTCAGTATTTACAAAACACTGCCAACACTGGGGTAGCTTTTTAATGCCGGGACTACAGAAGTCACGTGGTTTTGAGGCGAACTAGTCATGTTCGGAGCGCATTTTCAACAAGAAAGGAAGTTTCTTGAAGTTTGTTCGACAGAGAAACGAAAAGGCGAAAATCTGAGGGCACAAGATCAAGTAAATAATGTGGGTGCGGAATGACCTCCCAACCCAACTCCTGTACAGCGTTTTTTGTCAGTCTAGCAGAGTGCGGGCGGTTCACTTCACGCAGTCTTCCTGGTCGTTGTTCTTTCAAAGCGTCTCCAAGACGTCTCCGCTGTTGATAATAAATGCCAGCAGTGATGGTTGCACCTCGAGAAAGGACTTCGTATTACATCACACCGTCGCTGTTCCACCATATGCATTACATTATGTTTTATGGATGCGCGCAGGTCTTTGAACGAGGAGTGTTGCTTAGTTTGGTCTCAACCATTGTTTTCTTTTCTTCGTGGTAGCGTAAAGACACCATTTCTCGCCACCAATAACGATACAGGATGGGAATGGTCCGTGTTGTTCACGAGCCAATTGATGACGAGCAGGCAGAGATGCACACATGATCACCCGCCGATTTTTGTGATTTTGGCTTAGAGCATGCGGTATCTATGCACCCGATTTTTGATCCCTCCCCATTGCATACAAATTTCGCACGATGGTGGAATGATCAAAGCCCATCATATTTCCTATTTCTCAAGTACACTGTTGTGAGTCATTGTGGATTAATGCGTTTAAACGAAGGCTTTCCTGAACATAGAGAGTCACTAATGCCAAAATGATCCTCCTTAAAACAAGAAAACCAGTTTCTTGCCATGCTCTGTCCAAAGGCAGTACCTCATGCTCGGCGCAAATGTTTGGAACTGCTTCCGCTGTTGTCACCCCGCTGTTGAACTCAAACCGAAGTATATGTCCGAAAAGTTTCTATTACTCCACTTGGCACTCAATTTTCTGGCGTCCACACTTACTGACTGCAGGAGACAAGAGATCATTTGCCAGCAAAAGGCTGCCAGGGATATATGTCCATTGTCTATGTAGAGTCCCACTCCCCCTGGTTTCGACGTGACGTAATCCATCTAGGGGCCCGTTATCAATATCTCATTTCTTCCCGTGCTGGTTTTTCGACTTTAGATTGAATAGCTTTGTTGATTGATTTTTTATCTGTACCGATGCCTCACTTCAAAGATAATAAAATAGTCAGAACGTAAAATATTTTTAAAAAAAGCTTAAAGCTTATGTAATGATTGCTAATATGGGGTGGGTTAGGCATTTACGAGAATAAGGAGTTTTTAACTACAAAAATTGTTCAATAAAAAAGCTGAGCCTTATTTCTACGTGTCTGCTTTTTCTTTTCAATTCAGTAAACTAAAAATATTGTTTTAGAGGAATCAGCTGACCAAAAAGTGAGAAATGTTTATATTCCACCGTTCAGAAAAAGAGTGTGGAGTTTATAACCCGAGGTACTGGGCTAAAAGCTAATGAAGATATATAAAAATTTGCTTCCTTGATACCTCCACAATATTATTTTGTAACTGTGTAATAATCAAAGCGTAGTTTCATTCAAGACGTCAAACGTTTTTATACGTTGTGGATTACACTTCTCCTTCTAAATTATGCAGTGCACATGCTGCAATCAACCAAAGTGAATTACTGTTTGCCCGAACGAAGTTGACGATCGGCGCGGTGGCTGATGGGGGCGAACGTAAATGGGAAATGCCTTTACGGTCGCTCCCGTCAGCCTCCGTTCCGAGTATCAACTTAAATTGCGCGAATACTAAATTACTTTCGCTGAGATTTCATTTGATAAAAACCATCACACTGACTAAATTACACGTTTTTGTTTCTGGTGTAACAATTATTTATTTATTATTCTAATAGAACTAGAAGATTATAGAGTCAATCGAGGTAACCTTGTACCAGATTTTTCCATTTTTTGAAAATACTGAACAGAAGATACGTTACACATCACAACAGACACTGTAACGTTTTACATCTATAGTTGATGAATACTTGGGAAACTGAAAATATACACTAATCATGCCCTATTAGAGCAAAATTTCTGTTTTAATACTAGTATAAAGTTACACTGCCATTTAGGGTAACTTCAGACCAGTCTTGTTCAGCGGTGTGATCCTTTGTGAAATCTTCGATGCGGTGACAACTGTTTTCCATATCAGTGGCCCGAGGAATTTATTTCACCTCATCGGTCTCACATTTTCAGTGGGGAGACCAGCTGTACACCTGACATCCGTCGACAAGGGAATTTCTGCTTTTACGATGTTAAGCACCGAAAATTCATGTTACTCGAAGTATTGTCATTTTTAGTTTACCACGCGAACACGCAGGTATTGTCACAACACATGTCCACTTAACACGTTGCAGCCAGGTTTCATACGCTTTTACGCATTGTTTTTGAGCGTCTTTCATGCAGCTGCATTACATAAAGTTTCTCTAGTGTCCTTTTCACATACTGTACACATAACGTAATAAAATACAAATACAATTACAAAATACACTTATCCTATTCATTTGCTGACATGCCATTATCGTCGCTCATATACATTATAGTCTGTAACATATTCTCTCCCATTTTTATATATCGGGTCATTACTTGTCATTTAGTTTTAGTACGTTTAATACATTTTCGTTACATTATTCGATTCCAATTATATGAGTACACATTTTACTCTCGTTTGGTTACTCATGCTTCATAAAACGTTCATACAATAACAGATTCGGTTTTCATTTATTGTATAAATTGACATACATATCATTTCAATTTACAGTGAATTCTTGTTGGAAGATCTTGGATGGGTGAGCATCTGACCTGCCGAGCGCTGTTGGCAAGCGGAGTGTCCTCAGTCCTGGTGAGGCAACTGAGGAGCTACTTGATTGAGAAGTAGCGGCTCTGGTCTCGGAAACTGACGTACGGCTGGGAAAGTTGTGTGGTGACTACATGCCCCTCCATATCCGCATCCAGTGACGCCTATGATATGAGGATGACACGGCGGCCGGTCGGTACCGTAAGGGCCTTCATGGCCTGTTCGGGAGGAGTTTAGTTTTTTAGTTCTTGTCGGAGCATATTTATCAATTCAAAAAGAATCAAAGAGATAAACAACAGTCGCTACAATAGATACTACGCGCCGCTTAGGTAACTACGCATGTCCTCGCCTCTCTAGCATTCTCCGGGAAGGATCTACACACTACAGAGTTATGGAAATTCCACTGAAAGACATTTATGTGCTCAGTTGCTTCTCGTTAACAGACTTAACTGTGACCACAAGAACAAAATAGTTTGTTGTTTCTAATAAGAAATGGTTCAAATAGCTCAGAGCACTATGGGACTTAACATCTGAGGTCATCAGTCCCCTAGAACTTAAAACTACTTAAACATAACTAACCTAAGGACATCACACACATCCATGCCCGAGGCAGGATTCGAACCTGCGACCGTAGCGGTCGCCCGGCTCCAGACTGCAGCGCCTAGAACCGCTCGGCCACAACTGCCGGCGTTTCTAATAAGAACTCAAATCTGACGGTACCAATCGTATCAAATACTTATTCAGCGTTTTAAAGTGCAGCTCAATATTTACTTGTTATGTTCAATGTATATAGTACAACCATTTCATGTGCTGAGGTCTACAGAGTTGTATTATCAATATGATGTGTTGCATATAATGAGCGTAAAACCATGTTTACACAAGTAACAAATGTGCATAGGAATTTGAATGTAATTCAGGTGTTTGATGCTTTCATGGGTAGTCGATGCTCACAGTAGTTGGGTTTTGACCCCTTGATTATTTGGTAGTACTCAACCTTAGTTCAGCGTCGTGATATGTGGCGTACTGCAAATTTTTCTTCTTCACATACTTTCACACTACCACATTCACGCATATCACAAACTTATAACTATATTTATCTTGCGGTGCGGTCATCTCTTATTTTTATATGGTATCTTACAGTGGCCGGCAGGGGTGGCCGAGCGATTCTGGGCGCTACAGTCTGGAACCGCGCGACCGCTACGGTCGCAGGTTTGCATCCTGCCTCGGGCATGGATGTGTGTGACGCCCTTAGGTTAGTTAGGTTTAAGTAGTTATAAGTTCTAGGGGACTGATGACCTTAGAAGTTAAGTCCCATAGTGCTCATAGCCATTTGAACCATTTGAACCTAACAGTGTACAAGCATTCATCTTTGTTCACTTTAGGACGTGTCGATGCATCGTTCCCTGAAAGAAAAAACTTAATACTAACTTAAAACTAAATCTTCATAGATACGTGTATACTGGATCGATGGCTACCTACACTTTCTTCATATATTCAACCATGTATTCATTCATTTCATTGTGCAGTCGTGTTATCACAAAACTTATTTCATGTCATGTGTGCATCTCTACTTAGCTTATAAATCTGAAAGATAAAGTGTATTAGAGGCTTGGGGCGACCTCTTATTCAGTTTGCCACTTATACTGTATTCGCTTCTTTACCTTCAGCAAGACTTTTGTCGTCTATCAAGTATGATTAGTGCGTGCACTTTCGATACTTAAATTTGTGAGTATTGTTCATATATACACTCCTGGAAATTGAAATAAGAACACCGTGAATTCATTGTCCCAGCAAGGGGAAACTTTATTGACACGTTCCTGGGGTCAGATACATCACATGATCACATTGACAGAACCACAGGCACATAGACACAGGCAACAGAGCATGCACAATGTCGGCACTAGTACAGTGTATATCCACCTTTCGCAGCAATGAAGGCTGCTATTCTCCCATGGAGACGATCGTAGAGATGCTGGATGTAGTCCTGTGGAACGGCTTGCCATGCCATTTCCACCTGGCGCCTCAGTTGGACCAGCGTTCGTGCTGGACGTGCAGACCGCGTGAGGCGACGCTTCATCCAGTCCCAAACATGCTCAATGGGGGACAGATCCGGAGATCTTGCTGGCCAGGGTACTTGACTAGAGCACGTTGGGTAGCACGGGATACATGCGGACGTGCATTGTCCTGCTGTAACAGCAAGTTCCCTTGCCGGTCTAGGAATGGTAGAACGATGGGTTCGATGACGGTTTGGATGTACCGTGCACTATTCAGTGTCCCCTCGACGATCACCAGTGGTGTACGGCCAGTGTAGGAGATCGCTCCCCACACCATGATGCCGGGTGTTGGCCCTGTGTGCCTCGGTCATATGCAGTCCTGATTGTGGCTCTCACCTGCACGGCGCCAAACACGCATACGACCATCATTGGCACCAAGGCAGAAGCGACTCTCATCGCTGAAGACGACACGTCTCCATTCGTCCCTCCATTCACGCCTGTCGCGACACCACTGGAGGCGGGCTGCACGATGTTAAGGCGTGAGCGGAAGACGGCCTAACGGTGTGCGGGACCGTAGCCCAGCTTCATGGAGACGGTTGCGAATGGTCCTCGCCGATACCCCAGGAGCAACAGTGTCCCTAATTTTTCTGGGAAGTGGCGTTGCGGTCCCCTACGGCACTGCGTAGGATCCTACGCTCTTGGCGTGCATCCGTGCGTCGCTGCGGTCCGGTCCCAGGTCGACGGGCACGTGCACCTTCCGCCGACCACTGGCGACAACATCGATGTACTGTGGAGACCTCACGCCCCACGTGTTGAGCAATTCGGCGGTACGTCCACCCGGCCTCCCGCATGCCCACTATACGCCCTCGCTCAAAGTCCGTCAACTGCACATACGGTTCACGTCCACGCTGTCGTGGCATGCTACCAGTGTTAAAGACTGCGATGGAGCTCCGTATGCCACGGCAAACTGGCTGACACTGACGGCGGCGGTGCACAAATGCTGCGCAGCTAGCGCCATTCGACGGCCAACACCGCGGTTCCTGGTGTGTCCGCTGTGCCGTGCGTGTGATCATTGCTTGTACAGCCCTCTCGCAGTGTCCGGAGCAAGTATGGTGGGTCTGACACACCGGTGTCAATGTGTTCTTTTTTCCATTTCCAGGAGTGTAGATATAAGGAATATAGTAGCGTAGCTTAAGTAAATATCTCGTAGTTTAGCGTAACTTTCCTGTGTATACAATCCCTTAGCTTATCTTTGTATGTGTGTATTGTGTAGATAGTCGTGGTTGTAGTATAGACTCTCTCTTAATTTTCTATGTGTTCGTTTCTTCGATAGGCTTTAAAAAGGCTAGTGCGGGCTGAGCTCATCAGGTTTGTTTGTTTTGGGCACTCCAACACTTGCAGCTGTGTCTGCCTGATGCCCACGCGCTTGTGGTTTGTTGACTAGCCTGCTCCCAATTGTGCATGCACTGCGTCGCTCTGATACCACTTACGTTGTGGCGAGTTGTGTATTGCGTTACACACTACTGTGCGTTTCACAGGTTCATTTATTTGTTTACAACTGGGCTACGCACAATGCGAAAGGTGTATTTAGAGTATCGTCGTCTCTAGACAAATAAAAGTAAAACTCTTCCTTGTTACAACCACTCATCTTATTGTTTACACATTTGACATATAAGAAAAAATGTAAACAAAAATTTTCCTTAACAATTAACAACATAAATTCTGGAATGTGTCTTTCCAGAAGCTTAAATCTAATATTATTATACGTGTATATACAATTTAGAGGGTATACAGCCTTTCCTTCAATTTATAAATATTTTCAAGACTTTATGTGCCTAAAGGCTCTTGTCTTTATCCTTCTTCGTGTGTACCAATTTGTATGCTCCCGGATAGGGGATTTTAGTAATTATGTATGATCCAGTATATAGTAGTTGCCACTTACAGTTAAGTTTTCTAATTTTTGTGGATTTAGGATTTGTTGTAACTAGCACTCTTTGTCCTATATAAAACTGTGTTTTAAGTTTCAGCTTTCTGTCTTAAATTCCTTTCCTGTATTTAGCCCAGGTTTCAAGGTTGATTACTGCTTGCTGTATTTTATCATCCACTAATAATCCTGTATCAGTATCTTGGGCAAAGGTTTCTCCCACACGTCTACCTATTTGCAATTGAGCATTAACTCATTTGGTGTAAATCCAGTTGATATATCGGGAAGGTTGTTAACAACTTGTAAGAAGGGAGTGACGTATTCAATCCACTTGGTCTGTTTCGGGGTATATAGGTCCTTACAAAACTGTTGAATTCCTTAAACACCCATCCTATGGGGATGCTTCGGGATGAAATTTGGACACTAAAATGTGTTTGATTTGGTTATAAGGTACAAACTCTTTCCACCAAAATATGAGGCATTATCTGTCAACATGACTTCTGGTTTCCTACTCTTGCAAAACAATCCTCTTTGATTCATCTTATAACTAAACTGGCTGTAGTGTTCCGTACAGCATACAATTTTATATATTTGGTGAAAACATCATATAGACCTATTATATACTTTATGTCATCCTTACCTCTAGGATAGGGTCCAGCCACATCCAAAGATACCTTTCCTAGAGGTTTCTTTAAGCCAGAATGGGATGTAGTTCAATCTGTTCGGAGGTGTTAGACTGTTTTGCTTTCTGGCAAACAATAAACTTTCTTACCAACTGTAGTACTCTTCGTCTAAGATTGGGAAAATAACAATATTTACCTGTTTTGCCGGTGCACTTTGCAGTGCCATAATGGCTCCAAGTATTGTGTGTGTACAATACAAAATCATCCACATTCTCCTCTGGCAAACACACGCGCCATTGTTCTTCTTCGGGATGGTTCTTATGGAACAGAACACCTCTGTGAATAGTGAAAAACCTTTTTAACTTTTCATCAACGTTTTGCATAAGTTTCGCTCTTACGTTAATGCAGTATGTGTCCTCTTGCTGTAATTACTCGATGTGTTTACAAATGTGGACATAGTATGTCTTCCATCAACATAGCTCTTATTTCACGTTCCTGCTCTAAGCCTTGCGGTAATCGAGAAAGAGCATAAGCTGTTATTTTCTGGTTTCCTTTTATGTACACTATTTCAAAATCGAATTCTTGAAGATATGTACATCACCTGGCTATCCGTTGGTGTAGCAATATGCAAGTTAACAGAAACGATAGGGACTGATGATCACAGTATACTTTTGTGTGTTTACCCCAAAGGAAATACTCAAACTTTTTAAAGGGCCAAATTACAGCCAAACTCCCCAACTCCGTAACTGAACATGAACGTTCAGCTTCGGATAAGATGCAAAGCTAATTACTTTAGGGATGAGTTTTCCCTCTTCTTCTACCATCTGAAAAAGGCATGCACCAAAACCTTGAAAGGACACAGCGGTGCATAATCAAAAATCCTTCTTCATGCCTGGTTGAGATAAAATATTAGCATTTAATAAGGCTTGCTTGATATTCTCGAAATCGGTTTGACATTGCTTGTCCCACAACCAAGGTCTGTTTTTTTTTTTTTTGGAGAAGATCGAGTAAAGCATCACTGTTAATAAGTTGGTTAGGGATGAATTTCCTGAAAAATTAGACTAGGCCTAATCATGTCTTTAATTGCCTCTTGTTTTGAGGAACAGGACGGTTACTAAGACATTTTTTAGGATCTGGCACTATGTCATCCGAAGAGATTACCTTTTCTTGTCCAAAATTACATTTCTTGAGATTTGCTGTCACTCCAATTTCCGAAAAGCGGTTCAGAACTTCAATTAATCGTAAGCGCTCTACCCAAGTGGGTTGTCCATATATACTGTTGCCTTACTCAAAAGTTCAGATCTTAGCACTTTGTTGAAAACAGATATAAATACGCCTGCAATTACATTAAATACAAATGGTAATTCTTGAAATCCAACGCTCTTGTCCCACATACAGAGGCGGTATACTTCCTACTTTCTTCATGTAGTTTTATTTGCCAAAGAGAGGACCGCATTTCGATTACAGTAAGAAGTTTAGCATCATGGAATATTATAAACTATTCCTCTAAATTGTAAGGACGCATTCATACTGGTACAATGATCTTATTAATGTTACGTGCATCAAGAACCATTTGCACCTTGCGATCTGGTTTATCATGACCACATTAGGTCTACAATAATGGGGAAAATGATGGTTGTATTATGCCCCATTCAAGCATCCTGTTAATCACATTTCTTACAGCTTCCAAAATGGCTCTGAGCACTATGGGACTTAACTGCTGAGGTCATCAGTCCCCTAGAACTTAGAACAACTTAAACCTAACTAACCTAAGGACATCACACACATCCATGACCGAGGCAGGATTCGAACCTGCGACCGTAGCGGTCGTGCGGTTCCAGACTGTAGCCCCTAGAACCGCTCGGCAATTAAGTCCAGCTCTTACAGCTTCCCTCTTTGTCCATGGTATAGGGTATGAAGTAGAACAAAACGTTTCTTGAGCATATACTTCCATTTTGCACACAAAATCCTTTATGATACCTGGTCTTTCTTCAAGCAAGTATCAGTTCCTTTAGTTCCGCTTGCTGTGCTTGAGACAAGCACTTTGATTCGTTTACCTTCGTGTTTATTGTGTCAATGTTTACTTCTTCTGCTGCTGACTGTTTGTTATTGTATGTGTTGACAAACATAACTATGGGATTTGCCAATTGAACCTCAAAGTCGTAAGTAACTTCAGTTTTATGTCTATCAATACTTCCCCTGATTAGGTCTACTACAAATAATTGGTTATTTACTATGAAATGGCATTGGCCCTTGCCTATATCGATTTGTACTTGGTATGTCCTAAATTTATCCATACCGATCAAACAGTGAACTGTTAATTTCTCTACTATCAAAAAATTTCATCGTACAGAAAACTGTCGTAATTGGACAGGAATTACAGCTTGTATTTCGACTCCTTTCGATTTCTGACCAGTCGCAGTTTTTACCTTTCAATTTTGCATTGGCAGTTTGGGTATATGCACACGTTTCTTCAGCTCTTGAAAGAATCCCTGTGACATCAGATTAATCGTAGCACCTGTGTCGAGCACAATGGGTACATCGCGGTCAAATACTTTGGTTTCAATAGTAGCTTGTACCTTGCCCTCTGTCAAGTTTACAGGTGTATCCTCATTACTTTGATACAGATCATCTTTCGCATCTCTGCCTTGATCGTATCTGATGAAGCAAGTTTCGATCAAGCTCGTGCCCCCACTCTCCTCCAGGTCACAGAACGAAGGCCAACCGAGACCGGTTCAAGTTTTCTGGCGTCGAGGTGGCATCGGTCTCTGGGCTAGGCGTAACGTCTACTATATGGACTGCTGGTGTTTGATTACGCCAGTTAGTCCTGCATTGCCGTCACGCATTGCTGTCTAATGGAAAAAAAATACGAGCTTACGGAGCAGACCTGCGATTGGATTCAAGACTTTCTTTCAACACGTCGCGCCGGCCGCTGTGGCCGAGCGGTTCTAGGCGCTTCAGTCCGGAACCACGCTGCTGCTACAGTCACAGGTTCGAATCCTGTCTCGGGCCTGGATGTGTGTGATGTCCTTAGGTTAGTTAGTTTTAAGTAGTTCTAGGTCTCGGGGACTGATGACCTTAGATGTTAAGTCTCATATTGCTTAGAGCCATTTGAACCATCAACACGTCGCTGTTAATGGAACTAAATCAACAGATGTAAAGGTAATAATCTGGAGTACCACAGGGAAGTGTGATAAGATTGTTGCTCTTTACAATATATAATAAATGATCTAACAGAAAGCGTCGAATGCTCTTTAAGGCTATTCGCAGAAAATGCAGTTGTCTGTACCAAAGTAGCCAGGAGATAGTAATAATTTGCAGAACGGCCTGCAGAGAATTGATGAATGGTGCAGACTCTGGCAGTTGACTCTGAACGTAAATAAATGTAACATATTGCGCATACATAGGAAACGAAATCCACTATTGCACAGACACACTATTCATGACAAACAGCTGGAGACAGAGTCTGCCGTAAAATATCTAGGCGTAACTATCCAGAGCGACCTTAGGCGGAATGACCATATAAAACAGATAGTGGGAAAAGCAGACACCAGACTCAGATTCATCGGAAGAATCTTAAGGAAATGTAAGTCATCCACGAAAGAAGTGGCTTATAAGGCGCTTGTTCGCCCGATTCTTGAGTACTGTTCATCTACCTGGGATCCCTATCACGTAGGACAGATAGAGAAGATCCAACGAAGAGCGGTACGTTTCGTCACGGGATCGCTTAGCTGGCGAGAGAGCGTTACGGAGATGCTAAACAAACTCCACTGGCAGACGTTACAAGAGAGGCGTTCTACATCACGGAGAGATTTACAAATGAAATTTCGGGACAGCACTTTTCAGGAGGAGTCGGACAACATATTACTTTCACCCACATACAACTCGCGTGTTGACCACGAGGAGAAAATTTGAGAAATTAGAGCCAATACAGAGGCTTACCGACAATCATTCTTCCCACGCACTATTCGCGAGTGGAACAGGGTTGGAGGGATCAGAGAGTGGTACCGAAAGTATCCTCCGCCACACACCATTAGGTGGCTTGCGGAGTACGATATAGATGTAGAGGTACATAGTAGTGTCCTGTGAGGCTCTCCAATGAAATTCTCTTTGCCTTTGCGTGTTATTAGGCATACGTGCGTTACTTTTATGGCCATATTCCGCTGTCTGTGGATTATTCGGCTGTCTGGTATCGTTTTGTGTTTGCCAAGATATCGGATGATTATTGTCGGTAGCTTGTGTCTGTACGTATTGTACAGGTTGGCCATACCCTACTTGCCCGTTGTAGTTGTTATTGTTAAATTTTTGCTCATTTCTTTTATATCCGCCCTTGAATTTACGGCTTTTGCCATTGCCGTTGTGTTTACCGTTACCGTTACGTTAGCAAGGTTTCCTTCCGTGCTGTACTATGAATCCGTTTTTCACTTGTTGGTCCGTAAATCTGGCACTATCTGCGTATTAACAGGTTTCGGTTGTATTGGTCTCTCTTCGCATATCAAATCTACTGAGTCCAGTACAGACAGAAAGTATTCGGTGTCGTGTTTCGGAATGGTAATAAGTTTTTCCCTAATTTGCGCAGGTAGACGGCTCTTTAAAATTTTCAGCACGTCTACTTGAGATACTGAGTTCGTCTAGTATCTAGTTTTAGTCAAATATTTTTCAAAATAGGCTCTTGAGCTTCCAAGTCTTCACGTCTGAGCCTCTCTTGTACGTACGGCCTCAGACCAATATTTATCCAAAAAGGCTCTCTCAAACTTTCATAGTAGCGGAAACGTTCCCCCATGTCCGTAACCCATAGTAGAACGTCACCCTGCGTATATCCAACAACAAATCTAGTTTTCTGGGCTTCGGTCAAGGTACGAGGTAAAACATTTCGAAATGCTCTGATAAAGACCACGAGGTTTGTTCTTTTCCCTTCAGAGATAAGTACCGGAAATTGTCGATGCCTAAGTAATCCCTCATCTGCAGGTAATGTTGACAAACACGCCGCACTGTCAGTGTTAGGCGTGTTTATATTTATTTGTGGCGTAGCGCATGGCAACTGTATTTGCTCGACAGGTACAGCCGTCGACAAGTGTTATTTCATTCTGAAACCTTCGCTGTTTTCTTTCGACGGGCTAGCCACGTATTGTGGCTAACCAGAGAAAGTATGTAACTTCTCTAAAAGGATGGATTTGTTGTCTGTCAAATGTTGTTTTGGAATGTCAGTAGTTCTAGCAATACTGCCTCGTAAACTTTCCTGTGCTTCCTTTAAACCTGTATCTACTTTAGCTAGAATTTGACTTTCTCTCTCTTTCAGAGCTTTTACTGTACCTACATAAATCTTGCACTCTGACACTAGCTTTTCAGCAAGGGTGCTGCCCTTATCCGGAACCCTGGTTTCAGCTTTTTCAGTTATTTCCTTTACATAACTTATCTCTCAGTTTTTTGGAAAATCTTAACTCTAAACTTAACTGGACCACTCTCAGACTTAATTTTTGTACTCCTGTAGGTAAGTTTTTGCAACACCTCCAGCTCGCTGAAAACGTCCGTCACATTTTTTGTCGACACATCCACTTGGGATTAGGTCTCCTGATTTGAGAATATGCTTCACTAAAGTTCCGTAACTCATCTGCAAGTTGTTCCTGTTTATCGTCTACGGAAGATACTCTTCCCGTCAACGTATTTATATTGCGGGATATGTCAGCAACTATTTCTTGTTTTAGTTGTTTACCTAACCGTATCAACTTTCCGGATAGTTCATGAGATAATTAATTGCGTATAGTTTTGTTCACCTCACTGAACTGTTGACTAATATTATTTTTGAAATGGTTAAACGCCTGATTTTACTGTTTAAACTGTCGTCCTATATCCTTAAGTTGTTGTGTTACGCTTTCCTGAAATTCCTGTTGTTTTGTAAACTGCTGTGTAATTTGTGGCATGAGTTGTGTCAAATTGTGTGTCCCACCAGTATTTATATTGTTTTTACGAACTGTTTCCTGTTCTTGGGTTCATGATGTCGTGAGCAACTAATCAAGAGATTTTCACAGTCGCGCCCTTCAGTTTCACTATTAGAAAAAAAATGTTTCGCGTTCAGAACTGAGGAATTGTCTCATCGAGCATCGTAAAAGTGACATCATTATTAGGCCTAGTTATATTACCAGCCTCTCATCATTTATTGATTGTGGGATGCCAACCTCATTGTTTTTGTTGCCATCGGCCAGTTCAAGAGTTGGCGCGTTACCTTCAAATGTTACCAAGCTCGAATTTCCGAAATCTTGACATATTGCATTTGGTAATGAATTTTCAACAATGCCCATTTCGTTTGACTCCATTGTGAATAGTTTTTAACAAAATTATTAATAAAATTGTTTCAAAAATGAATTTTTTTTGTATTGGTACTTTTCAATTAAAGTAGGTTTGGCAGCTTATTCATTAATGAATCTGATTATTATTTGACTCTGTCTTATAGAACTTGAATTACTTATCTTGCACTTTAATGATGACTTTGAACAAAGTTTCGTCTATTCTATAGTGCTCGGAGCCATTTGAAGAGACGGCGCCAAGCGCGGCCATATAAGCATAGAGCGTAGCAGCTTCCTACCTTTACAGCTAAAAACAGCACTTCCAGCTAGTCTCGTTTGTACGCAGAACTTAATTTTAATTTGCTCCTTCAATGGTTTTATCATCCCCAATCTCGTGGACATGTAACAAATGCGATGAAAGATTCATTAGTTCTTGTAACAATAATACGATCATTTATCTAAAAAGTTTATCTCAACAATTGAAAGATGTGTTCACATTTCGCTCGGCGCTGTCCTTTGAATGGTCGCCATTGCATAGGTATGTTGAAACGGAAATGCATTCATAATTGCTTGAATAATGGGAAAAATTGATTGGAAAGTACAATTGAGAAAATTTTGAAGGTAATTTATGAATCTGTGCACAATCTTGGGTGAACTTTAACTGATGCTAGTATCAACAGACCTTGAATATCATTACATTCAAGGTCAATAAACATAATTTGCATTATGTACTGCTGCTTCCAGTAGTATGCGGTATCAAATAAACACAGCAACCATTGACATTGTGTATCTGTCTATAAGTTCTTAAACACACGAAGCACAATATTTTTAGAATAAGTAAACCAAGTTCAATATGTGCCTATCAAGTTTGAGTCATTTTCTTCACATTGATTCCATTGTGTTTAGTCTTGATTGTGACAATGTCGATGCAGGAACGCTCCTCCAGATACGGCGTTAATTATTCCTGTCTGCACCGAACCACTTGATGCAGGATCTCGCCGGCGAGTGAACTGATGAACAGATAGGAGTCGAACTTATAACCGTGCGAGTAAATAATCCTTTTCTAACAACTTTTTGTACTACTTTTAATGAACGGTTAAAATACACGTTTTTAATAATGCTGGTACGACAGATCCAAGCATACGTCCGTGCGCTACCACTTCCGAAAATAAGAGGGTGAAGATATATGGGTTAATAAATTGAAGAGCGTATTTCTTACTGTGTTTCATGCACGTATTTAACGATGTATCAAAACAAAACATCTCGTTAATTTACTTTTGGTGGTGTCTTTGGATTATGGCTCATTCAGTTTAGATATAGCTTATATATAAGAAAAGAGAAGAAAGAAAAATGTGATTCAATACAAAAGATACATTAACTGTTAAAAAGTGACCCTGACTGACTTTTTATTTTGGAATTGCAACTAATCTGTTAACAGGGAAAAATCTCATTTTCCACCTTTCGTGCGTCCAAGGTTCTGAATGAGGACTAGAATTCATGCAAATCGTGCTAAAAGTATCGCATGATTTAATTTACAGAACAAAGTGCAGAAAGGGTCTCAGAAACTTTCTGAAAACAGTTCGTAGTTCGGAACACCATGATCCATTATTTTGTCGATAGAGTTTCAAGCACAGCAACAAAACACCTCGAAGGAGAACTGACTTGACTTGAATTTCTTTCCGCGGGTCTGCGTATTTGAAGTTTATGTGTCATAGCGGAATAGCGATCTCTTTCGAAGTCTGTAGCCATTCTGGAAAGTCTCTTGGGCCCATCAATTCACTCCAGCGAAGCTTTTCTTTCGAAACCTGGAGACGGGCGCAGCCAATGGTAGAAATAAAAGAGAAAAGTCCCATCTGACTCATGGCCATTATCGGAGGAACATTTCTCTGGGATTTAAAAATTACGGTAATGAAAATGGCGTGCCGTCGCTATGGATTAGAACTGCAATAATACGGTAGGTGAGCGGAGACTATGAGAACGGGGGCCGGCGGGGAGAAGGAACTTTTACAGCCCCAAGTTCGCGAGCGCCGGAAATTATCTCGATAAAAACGGACGGACGCCCGCCGTACAAGAAATAGTAATAAGGATATTAGTATCGGAAGCGGACGAACGGGCAGAAATAAAAGAGGAAGGTGTTATGAATCAGGCCATTCCGAGCAGATCGCGTCGGCGTCGGGATGCCGGCCGGCTATGAGAATGGCGCTAATCTTGTCGCAAAAACTAAGAGAGTAATACTAAAAAGTTAGGGCTGGCTCCGGCTGCTACCCCTCGCTAGAGTCGCAGGGCGCGCCGGCCGCCTTCGAAAACTCATCCATTTCTTCGACCGGTGACAGAATTATAACTGCGGAGATTAAAATTAAATGAAAAATGAATCATTCTTGGACGGAGGAGGTGGCAGAGGCGGAAGCGGAGGCGGAGGGTGGATTTTTCGAAATTAAAAGTGCCGTGTCCGTTCGGCGGGGGCAGCGCGGTTATTACCAATCATGGGACGGCGCTATTGAGTTGCTCTCTCCTTGTCTACGTCCCTCCACTCCTCGTGTTCCTTAATTACGACCCGGCAGTGCTCTCTGTTAAAGCCTGTTCTCAAGTCGCAGCTGCGGCTAAGACTTCGAAAGCCACTGCTCCGTCACAAAGTAGTGTGTCGAATTACACCGTACAGGGTTGAAGCGAACTCCACGTGCGAGCTTTTAGAGTATTCTCTCCATGATGTCTGGAACGTTCAGTGACTTTTTAGATCCACCCTGCCGGAAATTAGTACACCCTTTTAGAGGTTTTCAATTTAGTCAGGATTCATTGTTGCAACTGTGTGTATTGAGTACGCGAAATGAATGCATTTACAGACCAATAGCACTAGGGGTACCGAGGTTCCATGTATCAACCCAGGCTGAAACACTCATATTAGTGAGCGGTGTAGCCTCCACGGGCGGCAATGCAGGCGCTGAATCTCGCATCCAGTCGATCTTACAGAGAGCGAATACTATCATGGGATACGTTGTGCCACGCCAGCTTGATCTGTTCACGTAGTTCTGTGAAAGTTCACGGTTGACAAGTCGCACAAGTCATTTCTCGTCCTATCATACCCCATACGTGCTCGACTGGAGACAATATTGGTCACACCAATATTCAAGAAAGGTAGTAGGAGTAATCCCCTAAATTACAGGCCCATATGATTAACGTCAATACGCAGCTCGATTTTGGAACGCATATTGTGTTCGAACATTGCGAATTACCTCCAAGAAAACAGTTATTGACACACAGTCATGGATTTAGAAAACATCGTTCTTCTGAGACACAAATAGCTCTTTACTCGCATGACGTGTTGAGTGATTTTGGCAAGGGGTTTAAGATTAATTCCGTATTTTTGGATTTCCGAAAAACTTTTGACACTGTACCACATAAGCGGCTTGTAGTGAAATTGCGTGCTTATGTAGTCTCAGTGTGTGTCTGGCCTCGAGATTTCCTGTCAGAGAGATCACAGTTACTAATAACTGACGGAAAGTCATCGAGCAAAACAGAAGTGATTTCTGGCATTTCCCAAGGTACTGCTTTAGGCCATATGCTGTTCCTTATCTATATAAACGATTTGGGAGACAATCTAAGCAGTCTTCTTAGGTTTCTTGCAGATGACGCTGTCTTTTATCGACTAATCGATTAATAGAAGATAAAAACAAACGGCAAAACGATTTAGAAAAGATATTTGTATGGTGCGAAAATTGGCAATTGACCTTAAATAACGAAAAAGGAAGCCGCTAAACGTGGGTTCCACGATAAACCAGTCAACTATAAAGGCCGTAAATTCAACTAAATACCTAGGAATTACAATTACGAACAACTTAAATTGGAAGGAACACACAGAAAATGTTGTGGAGAAGGTTAACCAAAGACTGCGTCTTATTGGCAGGACACTTAGAAAATGTAACAGATCTACTAAGGAGACTGCCTACACTATGCTTGTCTGTCCACTTTTAGAATACTGCTGCGCGCTGTGGGATCAATACTAGGTAGGATTGAAGGAATACGTCGAAAAAGTTCAAAGAAGGGCAGCACATTTTGTATTATCGCGAAGTAGGGGAGAGAATGTCACTGAAATGATACGGGTTTTGCGGTGGACATCATTAAAACGAACTTGTTTTTCTTTGCGGCGGAATCTTCTCATTAAATTCCAGTCGCCAACTTTCTCCTCCGAATGCGAAAATATTTAGTTGACACCGACGTACATAGAGAGAAACTATTACCATGGTAAAATAAGGGAAAGCAGAGTTCATACTGAAAGATATAGGTGTTCGTTCTTTCCGCGCGCTATACAAGATCAGAATAATAGAGAAGGGTGAAGGTGGTTCGATGAACCCTCGGCCAGGCTCTTAAATATTATTTGCAGAGTATACATGTAGATGCAGATGTAGACTTCCGGAGATCGTGCTGGCCAGGGAAGTTGCTGCACGTCTTGCAGAGCACATTGAGTTTCCCAGGCAGTGTGTGTGTGGGCGAGCATTATCCTGTTGGAACAACACAGGACCTTCCTGTTGGAAGAACACAAAAGAACTGCTCTAGCATCGTTATTTCAGTACCGAACACTGGTTAACGACTTCTCTAGAAACACCAAAGGTAAAAGAGAGCTGCAGCTTACCGCATCCCAGATCATGAGGCCTCGGGTTGGGCCAGGTGTCTTGGACTAATGCATCCTACTAGACAGCGCTCACCAGGTCTATGTCGTACTCACAGACGACCATCACTTTCGTGCAGGCACAATCTGCTTTTATCGCTGAAGACCACGGCCGTGCTCGTTGATGCTGTGGTGTGAGTGCAGCCTGAGCTACGAGTGTGCGTCCCAGTAGTCGCACTGCTAATAACCGGTTCGCAACAGTTTTGGTGACACTTCTGGGCACACAATCCCTCTCATCTGCGCTGTGGTAGCTGTACGATCTGCCACTGCTACCCTCTCAATACGACGGTCCTGGCGGGCACCTCTGCTATGTGGGCGTCCAGAACCTCATCTAGCGGTGTAAGAATTTTCACCTGACTACTGATACCAGCACCGTTGCTCAACTGACGTAGCACGTCCGACTTGTGTGGCAGTTCTCGGAAAGGACCATCCCGCCAACCGGAAGGCCGCAATTTGATAAAAAAAATGGTTCAAATGGCTCTGAGCACTATGGGACTTAACTTCTGAGCTCATCAGTCCCCTAGAACTTAGAACTACTTAAACGTAACTAACCTAAAGACATCACACACTTCCATGCTCGAGGCAAGATTCGAACCTGCGACCGTAGTGGTCGCACGGTTCCAGACTGTAGCGCCTAGAACCGCTCGGCCACTCTGGCCGGCCACAATTTGATCCCTTTCAAACTATTTCAGTTGGCTGTAGGAACCATGAGTGCAATTCCATGGCATGATAGTCTCCTTGCTTCACACATCTGCACCATAGCGAGCCTTCTGGCTGTGAGCATTCTCTATTAAAGGGTAGACACAGATGGCGCCCTGGTGGCTATGCACTAGGCTTTCTCTTGCTAGACGATGTTGAAACCATTATGAGTAGCGCCAGGAGGCATATGATGGCGTCATCGGATCAAAACAGATGTCGTATTCCAAGTGTACTAATATTTTCCGGCAGTGTATATTGCCGAGAAAAAAAATGGAAACCGGGGATAGTCGAACGGACGATTTATTAAGCCGTAGTGTAACTAGTTTCAGATTAAACATGTCTGATGACGAATAATTATATTAATGATTTATTGAACAAATGACATGGCATTAATAGACATAAAAAGGATGAAAGGATGTAGCATAATGTAGAGCACACACTATATTAACTCGTAAGACTAAAAACTGCACGTAGTGTTCCCATTACATCGTTGTTGTTGTTGTGGTCTTCAGTCCTGAGACTGGTTTGATGCAGCTCTCCATGCTACTCTATCCTGTGCAAGCTTCTTCATCTCCCAGTACCTACTGCAACCTACATCCTTCTGAATCTGCTTAGTGTATTCATCTCTTGGTCTCCCCCTACGATTTTTACCCTCCACGCTGCCCTCCAATACTAAATTGGTGATCCCTTGATGCCTCAGAACATGTCCTACTAACCGATCTCTTCTTCTGGTCAAGTTGTGCCACAAACTTCTCTTCTCCCCAATCCTATTCAATACTTCCTCATTAGTTATGTGATCTACCCATCTAATCTTCAGCATTCTTCTGTAGCACCACATTTCGAAAGCTTCTATTCTCTTCCTGTCCAAACTATTTACCGTCCATGTTTCACTTCCATACATGGCTACACTCCATACAAATACTTTCAGAAATGACTTCCTGACACTTAAATCTATACTCGATGTTAACAAATTTCTCTTCTTCAGAAACGCTTTCCTTGCCATTGCCAGTCTACATTTTATATCCTCTCTACTTCGACCATCATCAGTTATTTTGCTCCCCAAATAGCAAAACTCCTTTACTACTTTAAGTGTCTCATTTCCTAAACTAATTCCCTCAGCATCACCCGACTTAATTCGACTACATTCCATTATCCTCGTTTTGCTTTTGTTGATGTTCATCTTATATCCTCCTTTCAAGACACTGTCCATTCCGTTCAACTGCACTTCCAGGTCCTTTGCTGTCTCTGACAGAATTACAACGTCATCGGCAAACCTCAAGGTTTTTATTTCTTCTCCATGGATTTTAATACCTACTCCGAATTTTTCTTTTGTTTCCTTTACTGCTTGCTCGATATACAGATTGAATAACATCGGGGAGAGGCTACAACCCTGTCTTACTCCCTTCCCAACCACTGCTTCCCTTTCATATCCCTCGACTCTTATAACTGCCATCTGGTTTCTGTACAAATTGTAAATAGCCTTTCGCTCCCTGTATTTTACCCCTGCCACCTTTAGAATTTGAAAGAGAGTATTCCAGTCAACATTGTCAAAAGCTTTCTCTAAGTCTACAAATGCTAGAAATGTAGGTTTGCCTTTCCTTAATCTTTCTTGTAAGATAAGTCGTAAGGTCAGTATTGCCTCACGTGTTCCAGTATTTCTACGGAATCCAAATTGATCTTCCCCGAGGTCGGCTTCTACTAGTTTTTCCATTCGTCTGTAAAGAATTCGTGTTAGTATTTTGCAGCTGTGACTTATTAAACTGATTGTTCGGTAATTTTCACATCTGTCAACACCTGCTTTCTTTGGCATTGGAATTATAATATTCTTCTTGAAGTCTGAGGGTATTTCGCCTGTTTCATACATCTTGCTCACCAGATGGTAGAGTTTTGTCAGGACTGGCTCTCCCAAGGCCGTCAGTAGTTCCAATGGAATGTTGTCTACTCCGGGGGCCTTGTTTCGACTCAGGTCTTTCAGTGCTCTGTCAAACTCTTCACGCAGTATCGTATCTCCCATTTCATCTTCATCTACATCCTCTTCCATTTCCATAATACTGTCCTCAAGTACATCGCCCTTGTATAGACCCTCTATATACTCCTTCCACCTTTCTGCTTTCCCTTCTTTGCTTAGAACTGGGTTTCCATCTGAGCTCTTGATGTTCATACAAGTGGTTCTCTTATCTCCAAAGGTCTCTTTAATTTTCCTGTAGGCAGTATCTATCTTACCCCTAGTGAAATAAGCCTCTACATCCTTACATTTGTCCTCTAGCCA
Source organism: Schistocerca cancellata (assembly GCF_023864275.1). Taxonomy (NCBI): domain Eukaryota; kingdom Metazoa; phylum Arthropoda; class Insecta; order Orthoptera; family Acrididae; genus Schistocerca; species Schistocerca cancellata. The sequence continues at coordinate 198,055,368 of NC_064630.1, forward strand.
TCCCTGCTTAGCGATTTTGCACTTTCTGTCGATCTCATTTTTGAGACGTTTGTATTCCTTTTTGCCTGCTTCATTAACTGCATTTTTATATTTTCTCCTTTCATCAATTAAATTCAATATTTCTTCTGTTACCCAAGGATTTCTAAGAGCCCTGGTCTTTTTACCTACTTGATCCTCTCCTGCCTTCACTACTTCATCCCTCAAAGCTACCCATTCTTCTTCTACTGTATTTCTTTCCCCCATTCCTGTCAATTGTTCCCTTATGCTCTCCCTAAAACTCTGTACAACCTCTGGTTCTTTCAGTTTATCCAGGTCCCATCTCCTTAAATTCCCACCTTTTTGCAGTTTCTTCAGTTTTAATCTACAGGTCATAACCAATAGATTGTGGTCAGTGTCCACATCTGCCCCTGGAAATGTCTTACAATTTGAAACCTGGTTCCTAAATCTCTGTCTTACCATTATATAATCTATCTGATACCTTTTAGTATCTCCAGGGTTCTTCCATGTATACAACCTTCTATCATGATTCTTAAACCAAGTGTTAGCTATAATTAAGTTGTGCTCTGTGCAAAATTCGACCAGGCGGCTTCCTCTTTCATTTCTTAGCCCCAATCCATATTCACCTACTACGTTTCCTTCTCTCCCTTTTCCTACACTCGAATTCCCGTCACCCATGACTATCAAATTTTCGTCTCCCTTCACTATCTGAATAATTTCTTTTATATCATCATACATTTCTTCAATTTCTTCGTCATCTGCAGAGCTAGTTGGCATATAAACTTGTACTACTGTAGTAGGCGTGGGCTTCGTGTCTATCTTGGCCACAATAATGCGTTCACTATGCTGTTTGTAGTAGCTTACCCGCTTTCCTATTTTCCTATTCATTATTAAACCTACTCCTGCATTGCCCCTATTTGACTTTGTGTTTATAACCCTGTAGTCACCTGACCAGAAGTCTTGTTCCTCCTGCCACCGAACTTCACTAATTCCCACTATATCTAACTTCAACCTATCCATTTCCCTTTTTAAATTTTCTAACCTACCTGCCCGATTAAGGGATCTGACATTCCACGCTCCGATCCGTAGGACGCCAGTTTTCTTTCTCCTGATAACGACATCCTCTTGAGTAGTCCCCGCCCGGAGATCCGAATGGGAGACTATTTTACCTCCGGAATATTTTACCCAAGAGGACGCCATCATCATTTAATCATACAGTAAAGCTGCATGCCCTCGGGAAAAATTACGGCCGTAGTTTCCCTTTGCTTTCAGCCGTTCGCAGTACCAGCACAGCAATGCCGTTTTGGTTATTGTTACAAGGCCAGATCAGTCAATCATCCCGACTGTTGCCCTTGCAACTACTGAAAAGGCTGCTGCCCCTCTTCAGGAACCACACGTTTGTCTGGCCTCTCAACAGATACCCCTCCGTTGTGGTTGTATCTACGGTACGGCCATCTGTATCGCTGAGGCACGCAAGCCTCCCCACCAACGGCAAGGTCCATGGTTCATGGGGGGGGCATTACATCGTATCTGACTTGAAAAAATACGATCTGGTGATCTTTCCTTGGTTATTGTTTCTTTATAACTTTACTAGTTCTTACCCGCAGCTGCTCTCGCTTATCAGTAAAATGAAATGAAATGTGCTTATGGCTTTACTGGCCAGGAGATTTTTCTGGAGCAATTTTCGGCGAGTTACGAGTCTATAATGATAAAATGGTGAGGACAGGACAGACACACACACACACACACACACACACACACACGATACTTCTGAGAAGCTATGAGAGACGAGTGATGCAGAGCGGGTAAAATGCGACGGGCTTGTGACTGATATTACAGTGGAAGTATGAACGGAAGACGTAGAGGACTGTACGAGCATTGTGTTCAACACATTGAATCGTATTATCTAGAACATACCAAACACTAAGAGCATATTCACAAACATGAGAAGGTTCAAGAGACAGCCGGCCTGTGTGGCCGTGCGGTTCTAGGCGCTCCAGTCTGGAACCGCGTGACCGCTACGGTCGCAGGTTCGGATCCTGCTTCGGGCATGGATGTGTGTGATGTCCTTGGGTTAGTTAGGTTTAAGTAGTTCTAAGTTCTAGGGGACTGATGACCACAGATGTTAAGTCCCATAGTGCTCAGAGCCATTTGAACCATATTTATCAAGAGGCAAAGAGTAAACAGCTTTTTCCAAGAGCAATTACTGTTCCATATTTCACGTTATATTCTTCAAACCAAAAAATATATTGTACTACACACTTTCCAAAGCAGCCAATGTTCTTCCTTAGCGTTCTAGCTATCTATATACAAAATTTCATGAAAATCGAATCAACGGTTTAGTCGTGAAAGCCTAGTAAACAGAGTTACTTTCGCATTTATAATATAAGTAAGGATTCAATGATGAGTCCTCGTTAGATCCGTACAGGCTTGCTGGCGGACTTGAGCGAAACAAAATAGCACTCACGGACCAAACGCACCGTCTTCGGTTAAAATCAGTAATTGTAAGTCGGAACTTGCTCAAATTAATGTTATTTACTCGTGAAAGTTATAGACAGAAAGGTCTTTTAGCAAACAGATACCAGTCTGCTGCCTCAAAAGGCAGATAAATGCTGCGCCGGATTCGGTGGGTAGCCAACTAGAGGACAACAATGAATTGGAGTGTTTGCAATCACTCAAATGTGCACGAACACATAAAAAGAAGACCCAAGCAAAATAAACAATATAGCTATACATAACATAAACTCACTACTTAACACTAGAAAACTCAAGAATTTCACAGATGATTTAGATAAAAAAATAATTTTAACAGTTGAATTCCAAGAAATCGAAACACGATAGCAGACCCGTTCGAACGACAAAGATACAAAATTTATAATGGGAAACGAAGACAGAAACTCTTGCAGCAATGTTCCCAACAAGGAAATGGATTCATATAAATAAAAATAATACATTCAATAAATGAGTTTTAGGAACTATCATCAATAATTGTAATTCAAACTTTTAAAACAATGAAAAAACTTACGCAACAATAAACGCTCATATTCTTTCATATGAAAATATTTTCTAAAAAGAAAACAAAGGAAGAGGTAGAAAATTTTCTGGACCATCTCGAACAAACTGTGAATAGAATAAATAAAAGGAATGTTAAAATGTTTTTGGGAGAGTTCAAAGCCAAGTTGGGAAAAGAAAAGCAAATATAGAGATATAACTGAAAAGTGAAGTCCACCTAACGTTAAAAAAACAAGAATGACCAAAGACTTACAGAACTCTGCAGAGAACATAACGTTGTATCTAAAACAACAGACGTCAAGAGGAAGCTAAATAAGGTTAAAATGTCGAAATGTCCAGACTGGAGTATGGGAGAATGGCAGCTGGATCATGTCTGTATAGACATGTTTATTCACAAGGAAACTTACAACGTTGAAGTATTGAGTAGAGTAGAAACAAACTCAGACTGCTACATAGTTAAAATTAAAATGAAATTCAATCGGTTAAAGAAAAAGAATGAAAATCTAATAAAACAGAAAGAAGTTACAACCTACAACAGCTAATTAAAAATGATAATTATAAAGAAATAACACAAACGATTAAATTAACAAATGATGTAGAAGAACAGGTACCTAGTCTCAAAATAATTAACGGATGTGCAAGAAGAACTGGTCCAAAGCCTCAAAAAACAAGGTGGTTATCTAGTTCCGCTGAACCCACGAAGAAAACATGCATCCTAGATACCAGAGTGTGACAGATTCCATGACGAAAGAAAACAAGTCTGCTTACAATTCTAAACATACAAAATTGAAGAAAATTCCATCACCCACAAAAACGAAAGATTAGGAGAATCGAGAGATTTCAAAAAGAATCAACTTGTAATGTCCCCCTTTCCAGTCGGCCTACTAGATTGTGATATAATTGACGGTGATCGCGGATGCCTTATGAAATTTTACTGTGTGTAAGGTTCTCATTAACGAAGGAAAATAATACCGGTTAGTAGGAGGAAAGTGAAGAACAGAAGGAAGAATCTATTCTAAACCTAATCTAAATTCTGATGGTAATTTTGAAATGGGTGAAAATTTGTTGCAATCGCTCACGGATCACACAGAGGGGAAAAGGGTACCACGTAATATTTTTAATACAAAAACTTCTGATTAGCTAAGAAGTGGATAAATTGAAGGTCGCCAACCCACTAGGGTAATGTATCTCCAGAATCTTAAGAAAGGTAATGTCATTGAAATTTAAGCACATAATCACTGACGTGGCAACAGAAGGTTATTACGCTTTTCCACAACACAACAGTTCACGAGAAAATAAATGAATCAGAAAGGACTGGGTTGCAATTACTTATTCTGAAATAGTAAATTTTGAAAGTAACGTTAAATGAAGTTACTGGTTAAATAAATGACTGGCGCTAACTAAAACTTCGTTATGTAAAAATTTACTTTCAGGAACACCACGGTAACGTAAAGCAAAATTTAGATAAAGACAAGCAATGTACTTTTGATTATTGAAAGACTGAATTGAATTTACTTTAAGCAAATGAGCAACTGACTTTACCTTAAATACAACAGCAATAAAACACATACCAAGCAGCAGAAATCAGTAGTTAAGCGATGTACAGAATAAATGAAATTGCGCACTTTTAATTTGTGTCGTATCTTTAGTTCTTAGTTTTGCCAGTGAAATTTTATGTTACTTTAAGCGAAGAAGTTAATACTCAAAATACTGCAAATTAGATAAGCCTCTGTTTTGCAATACAAGAATGAACAATTACTGAGGCACAAAATGTAGACTGAAACTGGTCATTAGAACAAACAAAACTGGCCGTAAATAGTTAATCACCTTTCATATTCTTACGACGCTCGGTGATTGCATGGAAAGGAAAGGGACCCTGCTTGGTTATAATGTCTGAAGCCAATGACGACACAGGTGCCCCACAAGCTTTAACTATTTGCAATTTATTATTCACGTTAGCTTTACTTTGTGAAAGAAATGCTGCTGGTTAATGCATATACCAGTTTATAATTTTTCACTTAACAGTCTTACGATGTTGTAGCTGTGCAGCTGACGAAGAATGTAGTCGATGACAATGCTGAACTGCCGCTGTTGAGAACCCCCAGTCGTCTCCAGAGCCACGGATAATTGTGGGACAGGTAGTAGTTAGAACTGCATTAGAACTGCAGCTTCCTCCGCTTGTCCATTCCTGCTGTGCTCTCAAATACTGGTGGGTTAACGAATTAGGCGCGCCTACACTGGCGCGATCATAGATCCATAAACAATTCCTTAGCTGATTTACTTGCACCAACAAATATTTCATTTTGATGAAATTTTGGGTTCCTATTACGCGTCTGCGGGAGTGCCCAACAAACACTTCGCACTTTTTCGTGACTCAAGCTACTCTGCTTCGTCTCTGCTTGCAGTGCGACAGATTCTCCACATGCAGAGATAAACAACAGCACAGCTACTGCATTTCGTCGATGGTAACGACATATTTAAATAAAGTTTCCTTGTGTATTACCCAGAAATTTACAATACGAGGGCAGTTCAATAAGTAATGCAACACATTTTTTTTTCTGAAACAGGGGTTGTTTTATTCAGCATTGAAATACACCAGGTTATTCCCCAATCTTTTAGCTACACAACACTATTTTTCAACGTAATCTCCATTCAATGCTACGGCCTTACGCCACCTTGAAATGAGGGCCTGTATGCCTGCACGGTACCATTCCACTGGTCGATGTCGGAGCCAACTTTTTCATCATCCGCGTAGTGCCTCCCACGGATTGCGTCCTTCATTGGGCCAAACATATGGAAATCCGACGGTGCGAAATCGGGGCTGTAGGGTGCATGAGGAAGAACAGTCCACTGACGTTTTGTGAGCTCCTCTCGGGTGCGAAGACTTGTGTGAGGTCTTGCGTTGTCATGAAGAAGGAGAAGTTCGTTCAGATTTTTGTGCCTACGAACACGCTGAAGTCGTTTCTTCAATTTCTGAAGAGTAGCACAATACACTTCAGAGTTGATCGTTTGACCATGGGGAAGGACATCGAACAGAATAACCCCTTCAGCGTCCCAGAAGACTGTAACCATGACTTTACCGGCTGAGGGTATGGCTTTAAACTTTTTCTTGGTAGGGGAGTGGGTGTGGCGCCACTCCATTGATTGCCGTTTTGTTTCAGGTTCGAAGTGATGAACCCATGTTTCATCGCCTGTAACAATCTTTGACAAGAAATTGTCACCCTCAGCCACATGACGAGCAAGCAATTCCGCACAGATGGTTCTCCTTTGCTCTTTATGGTGTTCGGTTAGACAACGAGGGACCCAGCGGGAACAAACCTTTGAATATCCCAACTGGTGAACAATTGTGACAGCACTACCAACAGAGATGTCAAGTTGAGCACTGAGTTGTTTGATGGTGATCCGTCGATCATCTCGAAGGAGTGTGTTCGCACGCTCCGCCATTGCAGGAGTCACAGCTGTGCACGCGGGAGATCAGACAGTCTTGCTTGACCTTGCGGCGATGATGACACACGCTTTGCCCAACGACTCACCGTGCTTTTGTCCACTGCCAGATCACCGTAGACATTCTGCAAGCGCCTATGAATATCTGAGATGCCCTGGTTTTCCGCCAAAAGAAACTCGATCACTGCCCGTTGTTTGCAACGCACATCCGTTACAGACGCCATTTTAACAGCTCCGTACAGCGTTGCCACCTGTCGGAAGTCAATGAAACTATACGAGACGAAGCGGGAATGTTTGAAAATATTCCACAAGAAATTTTCGGTTTTTTCAACCAAAATTGGCCGAGAAAAAAAATGTGTTGCATTACTTATTGAACTGCCCTCGTATTTACATTATAATTACAATCAGTTATTTACAGTCAGAAGTACGTACACTATTGCATCCATTACATATTAAATATAGTTTTTGTAATAAAGGTTACAAATTCAGAATTAGAAGTACAGTATAAGTTATCAACGGATATTAAACGACGAAAAGTTGTAAATGGTGCAGAAGGTATTTTATCTGCATTTTCCGTGTTACAGACCCTACAGAAAATAATTAGCACAAAATCATAAACTATTTTGGACACGAAGGATAATGTATTAGACAAGTTCACCATTCTACAATGAATCAGTGACCTTTCCAAGATAGAAGAAAGAGCAGCATCAGTTGTAAATTTTTAGTCTGTTTATCCCAGATCGAGTTCAACTACTGTGCAGCTATCTGCAGAGCAACATGAATAAAAGAACATAATAAGAATCTGACATTGAAATACAACATAAAACTATATCACAAATACATCAGCTTGTGAACCATAAATTTACATACCAATTATACGCAAGTTATGAGGACTCATCTTAAATATAATCGCACATGGTACTACATTGACATTACAGACAACAGTTAGAATGAGCTTGCTGCTTACATTTCCCTGTGGCTAACCTCAAGTGTTGTCTCTCATGCAACAGTATCATCTTGCCGTTTGACGACAGGATAATCCTCGTCCACACACAGCACATATCTCTGTGAACTATCTGTGCGATGTCGAGGTATTCCAGAGGCGAGTAATATCCACAGATCTGTACCACATAAGACACATGAGGGACCAGTTCTGACGTCAGCTCTGTCCCAATGTTAGTATCCAGCATATCGAGGACACATTAGCGACCAGTTCTGACGTCAGCTCTGTCCCAGTGTCAGTATCCAGCATATCAAGGACACGTGAGGGACCAGTTCTGTCCCAGTGTCAGTATCAAGCATATCAAGGACACGTTAGGGACCACCTCTGATGTCAGCTCTGTCCCAGTGTCAGTATCTAGCATATCAAGGACACGTGAGGGACCACCACTGATGTCAGCTCTGTCCCAGTGTCAGTATCCAGCATATCAAGGACACATGAGGGATCAGCTCTGACGTCAGCTCTGTCCCACTGTTAGTATCCAGCATATCAAGGACACATGAGGAACCAGTTCTGACGTCAGATCTGTCCCAGTGTCAGTATCCAGCATATCGAGGACACATTAGCGACCAGTTCTGACGTCAGCTCTGTCCCAGTGTCATTATCCAGCATATCAAGGACACATGAGGGATCAGCTCTGACGTCAGCTCTGTCCCACTGTTAGTATCCAGCATATCAAGGACACATGAGGAACCAGTTCTGACGTCAGCTCTGTCCCAGTGTCAGTATCCAGCATATCAAGGACACATGAAGGACCAGCTCTGACGTCAGTTCTGCCCCACTGTTAGTATCCAGTGTATCAAGGACGCGTGAGGGACCAGCTCTGATGTCAGCTCTGTCCCAGTGTCAGTATCCAGCATATCAAGGACATTTACAACTGATGTGGGCCAGCTTGTCTCGAGAGGGGATGCAGCCAATGCTGATCCCGACCGAATCATTACATACTTTCAGGCCAGAGGGAGGTGTAATGTCATACTGATATGTGTTCAAGTACCGCCAGGTTCTTTGCAAATGCCGGCCGGTGTGGACGTGCGGTTCTAGGCGCTTCAGTCTGGTACCACATGACCACTACGGTGGCAGTTTCGAATCCTGCCTCGGGCATGGTTGTGTGTGATGTCCTTAGGTTAGTTAGGTTTAAGTAGTTCTAAGTTCTAGGGGACTGATGACCACAGATGTTAAGTCCCATAGTGGTCAGAGTCATTTGAACCATTTTCTTTGTAAATGCAATGTGGTTTCTAATCACTGCAACAGTATCACATTCTCTATAAGCCCGTGAATTTTCATTTCGTTTCCTACTCTCATTTTGCAAGTCTCAGTGTTTTATTTATTATGATTCATCATTTATTTTAGTTACTTTCAGTATTTGTTCACATAAATACCAGTAAAAGAGTAAGGAATGAAGAAGCGGATGAAATGAAGAATTGTGTCTGGGCCTCATGTATTCTAATCACTGCAACAGTATCACATTCTCTATCAGCCCATGAATTTTCATTTCGTTTCCTACTCTCATTTTGCAAGTCTCAGTGTTTTATTTATTATGATTCATCATTTATTTTAGTTACTTTCAGTATTTGTTCACATAAATACCAGTAAAAGAGTGAGGAATGAAGAAGCGGATGAAATGAAGAATTGTGTCTGGGCCTCATGTATTGGCGCCCTATTGGCCAATGAGTGGCCATATTGACCACCTAGACGCCATTACACGAAAGTTGCTGTTGTTGGCGATGGTCTCTGATGAAGGATTCGCCGACATGAGTATTTATCGCTAAGTAATATTAGAAAAACTTGAATTTTTTGTAATAATTACATTAAGACAAGACTTACCTTAGATCAAACGATTTCAAAATCATACAAAACGCGACTGCGAGGCAATGCGGTATCTTGGCTCCTTCAAACGACTATGCGCAACTGAGAGTTTTTCGAGTAAAACCTTTATGCAGTTGTCGCGCAATCTCAAAAGTTAGCGGACTCACAAACTGTAATGTCATTACGCCAGCATTGAACACTATGAACGCCGTTCCCTGACATTGATTCGGGTGAAACCGATGTCGTCTCAGCCAGCTGCCTTGTTCTGCTTTGCTGTACGGCATACGGGTAGCAGGCTGTTGTATGAGACTTCCAGGCAGATCAGAACTGTGTGCCGGACCGAGACTGTTGGTAGAGCACTTGCCCGCAAAGGGAAAGATCCCAAGTTCGAATCTCAGTTCGGCGCACAGTTTTAAACTGCCAGGAAGTTTCGTATCAGAAAACACGCTGCAGAGTGAAATCCTCATTAAGGTTGTAGGCTGTCATCTGTCAAGAGAATGAGCGTAATTAATATGTTATGAAAGAACAGGCACGGGAAGTTCATGCCACGAACTTAGCGGTCACAAAACTCCTGCACCTAAGGAAACGCTATTAAGTTCGTTAGTGATATGTAAATTGATTATTAATCATGGCTGCAATTAATAATTTATTGTGGATAGTAACACACCTACAATAATATAAGTGATATCAGAACTGAAGGTTCGCAGGAGAGCTTCTGTAATGTTTGGAAGGTAGGAGACGAGGTACTGGCAGAAGTAAAGCTGTGAGTACCGGGCGTGAGTCGTGCTTCGGTAGCTCAGATGGTAGAGCACTTGCCCGCGAAAGGCAAAGGTCCCGAGTTCGAGTCTCGGTCGGGCACACAGTTTTAATCTGCCAGGAAGCTTCGATATCAGAACTGTTTAATAAAGAACCGTGATACTAAAAATTATGTACAATCATAATAAGATACAACATTAGTGTCACCGCACATGCTTGAAAGGAAGTCCATCTTGAATGACTTAACGGAAGAAAATATATAAATTTATTAATTAAAATGAACCAAATACAAATTGATTCGGACTCTTAACTAGTGGAGGAAAGAAAGGGGTTGGTTGGATTAAGGAAGTAAACTAGCGAAGTTACTTGTCTTATAACACCAAGACACACGTTACGCAAATTTTTCTGCAGGAGAGTGACCACTTAGCTCTAATAGGTTAAGAAAAGGCCGAAAAAAGTGTAGCACAATTTACCTAAGTTCTGTTCCCCACTTCACGTATGTTATTGTTAGTTTAGCCTCAGATAATCTGATTAGAATCCCACCTCTCTTCCTTCCAATGTGAACCCAGTGCTTCGCACTGCGCGGCTCTTACACTGGCTGATTCGTCAGTTACGACAACAGACAGCGATGTGTGGCTGCAAGTCTCGCTCTCACACGCCAGTAAAGGATGCGAATATACACTGAGGCGATAAAACTTATAGGATAGCGATATGCACTTCTACAGAAGTACACAAGGTATAAAATGGCAGTGAATTGGCGAACACGGAATAGTACTTGGAGCTAGACGCATGGGACATTTCATTCTGAAATCATTACGGTTTTCAGTATTCCGAGATCCAACGTATCAAGAGAATGCTGAAAATACTAAGTTTCAGGCATTAATTCTCACCACGGACAACGCAGAAGTCGACGGCCTTCATTTAACGACCGAGAGCAGCGACGTCTGCGTAACGTTGTCAGTGTTAACAGACAAGCAACATTACTTGAAATAACCACAGAAATCAATGTGAAATTTAGCGTTAATGGGCTGTGGCAGTAGACGACCGACGCCATTGCCTTTGTTAACGGCACGTCATCGCCTGCAGCGCCTCTCCTGGGCTCGTAACCATATCGGTTGGACCCTAGATGATTGGAAAACCGTCACTGGTCAGATAATCCCCGATTTCAGTTAACAAGAGCTGATGGCAGGGTCCAAATGTTCAAACTGATGAGGTCATCGGTCCCTAGACTTCCACACTACTTAAACTAACTTATGCTAAGAACAACACACACACCCATGCCAGAGGGAGGACTCGAACCTCCGGCGGGAGGGGCCGCGCAGTCAGTGACACGGCACCTCTAACCGCGCGACCACAACGCGTGGCTATTGGTAGGGTTCGAGTGTGGCGCAGACCCTTCGAAGCCATGGAGCTAAGTTGTCGACAAGGCACTGTGCAAGCCGGTTGTGACTCCATAATGGTGTGGGCATTCACGACGTTCATGTTCGCAAATAACAATGAAATTTTTATGGATGACAATGCACCCTGTAACCGTGCCACAATTGTTCGCGATTGGTTTGAAGAACGTTACGGACAATTCGTGCGAATGATTTGGTCACCCAGATCGCCCAACATGAATAGTAATAATAAAAAAAATTCAAGTGTGTGTGAAATCTTATGGGACTTAACTGCTAAGGTCATCAGTCCCTAAGCTTACACACTACTTAACCTAAATTATCCTAAGCACAAACACACACACCCATGCCCGAGGGAGGACTCGAATCTCCACCGGGATCAGCCGCACAGTCCATGACTGCAGCGCCTAACACCTCTCGGCTAATCCGCGCAACATGAATCCCATTGAACATTTATGGGACATAATCGAGAGGTCAGTTCGTGCACAAAATCCAGCACCAGCAACATTTTCACAATTATTGACAGCTATAAATATAGGCCGACTCAACATCTTCACAGGGGACTCCCAACGTTTTGATGACTCCATGGCACTTCGGGTTCCTGTACCAGGCCGGGCAAAATGAGGTCCTACCAGTGTTAGGAGGTATACTATGACTTTAGCCATCTCAGTGTAATGCTACTACAGTCTGTCTACGTCGTCCATCGGTGGCCCAGAATGAAATTTGCAATGTCACTCAAAGTAAATAGCGAGTGTATGGCTCTAATCATGGCAAGCTAAGTTCCACGAAGTGAGCAGTTGCTCCTTAGAAGCCAGTTTGGACGAGGAGCAGTGCACCAGTGCCTCCTCATGACCTATCGTGGGCAGGTGCGAGACGCAGCTCCCAATCAAAATAATTTATGATAACGTTTAAGCCCCCACCAGCGCGTCTAACATAGACTCAGACTCGCCAGCACCCAAAAACCACTCCTCCAACTCGACAGTCTGGCGTCGGATACCTTATCTCACAATGTAACTATGACAACTGAGTGCTTATCTGATGCGAGTGGTCCGGAGAAGATGCTGTTAGGCCTGAAAGCTGTGCCACTTGCATTCTCCATCTTGGGCTTGACTCAAAGCAGCATTACCTGGCGCCCACTCTTCCTATCTCCGCAACTGAAAGCTGAAGTTAATGTTCTAGGGCCACCCCTCTGCATTGTCTATGCGTTGAATCTGAGGGGAGGAGGTCATGGCCAGTTCAGCCGCCACAAGGGCAAAGCGGCACCTCCTGCCAGTTATTGTTAGTAAAAATGTTACACTACTACACCATTTTCAGGACCCGTATCTTACAAGATTCAGCGTCTCCTCCAAGCCACCACACGATTGTAAAGTAGCATTTTCTGCTAACAGTAGTTTCAAACATAAACTTATTCATAATTTGAAACAAGTGCATTGCCCCTTACAGAACTCAGAGGTCTATAAAATTAGCCGTGACACGTGTCCAGCTTGTTATGTAGGACAAACAGGGCGAGCAACTGCTGTTACGTTTAAAGACCATCACTTGCGAAAAAGAGGTACTAATATACATAAAACTCGTCCTTTGCCGGTTACTTATTAATTACAGGCCGTAAATCTAAAGAATTTCATGGCGCCAGTAACCTGCAAACTGGAATAAAAGGCTGAAGACATAATATCCTCGAAGAACTAGAAATTTTCGATCACTTTTCCCTTAAAGACGGTTTCTATCTTGAATGAACAGTTGCAACTACATATAAAAAATTCCCTTAATGGTATAAATTCCTTACTTAGTAATGCCTAAAACTGACTCCATTTTCTTCAAAGCAGTCTCTCAAATACCATCTTCCGCTTTCATTTTCATTTATTACACTGTAATTCGTTTTCAAACAAAATGTAGAGTACGGGTATATCTGCTATTGTACTCTCTTGTATAATTTTTTATTGTGCATAGTACTGGCCGTTGACTTGCGAAATGGAGACTTATATGCTATTTGAAATAATTTTGTTAATGGAAGTAACTGATTTCTTCGACTGTTAATAGACGGCGTGACTTGTTTCGTGTCCACGTTTCGGCCTGTGATGCTCTTAGTCTGATGCCACCTCCAGTGCTTGTTTCCTGTTACAGCCTTTAGCTTTATGCAGTGTGCTACGTGATGTAACTATGAAAATACCATTGTTATGTCAGTTCAAATATCAGTAATTTTTATATGGTTTTAAATATGACTTTACAAAGTTATTTTATATGATGAGCTCATCTTGGTCGTAAATCTGTCACTACATGCGAGTGTAATCACCTCATAAATGTGTTCTGTTCTTGGTTCTCCTCTATGTTCATGGTTCTGTTAACTTTTATAGGTAAATGTTTTTCTTTTCTTTTTTTTCTGAAGACACACATAGTCGGTTTCGAAAACAGTTCGGGTTAAATCTTGTTGCAACTGGTTGGCTGTAAAATAGCCTGAAAATCACACCTGAATCTCGTAGCCGTTGATTTGACAGACAGAAAATGATACTTAAATGGAAGGTTACACCGAGGAACAGGGTGTAGTCTGTCGAGTTCTCTCTAAGGAGATAGTTGAAGGAAAGGTTGTTGGACATGGAAAGAAACGGTATTTAGGTCTTGCCTCCAGATAATCATTCTTTTCACACTCTTTCACTTGTGCGATCGTCACACTAATACCCAGTTCTGGTAGACTCCCAACGCAATTTATTAAGCAACAACATAGAATCTACCTGCTAAGCCTCATTTATTCCCCTTCGCTACAACAATGTGGGCATTCCCACGCAGTTCGCTGATACTGCTTTACAAGGCTTCAGAGTTTGGTTTCAAACGTTCACTCTCTCTCTTCCGATGATGGTTCCAGTCTACTCAGATTCATACAATTATTATTATAACGTCCGCACACTCATCCATTCGATAGCCTAAAAATGCTGCGCTGTTTCATTTACCTAACACCCATCCCTATGAACTCAGACACACATCTCTGCTTTATTGTTGTAGATTACAATAGAAAAAAAAAAACATTCATCATCCAAAATTAACTAAGATTGGGTGTACCTTCCCAAAATATAAATTATTTTTCCATCGTGATCATTAAATGTTATGTACTCAGTTATGAACCCCCCCCCCCCCCCCCCCCCCAAGGTACACGTTTTGATCTTGAGTTTAGTCTGCAGTTGGTTGTGCGGCTTACTTGGGCATACTCTCTCAAACAGAAATGACAGGATCACTTTACAGTGGAGATACGTGATAGTCTCTGAACATGGAAAGTTAGTTCTCTTGACGAGAACGAAAACAAGAATTGATCATGTGCGTGCATTGTCATCGTACTTAACAAGTGGTATGTCATAAACTTGGAAGAGCAGTTGAACGGAATGGACAGTGTCTTGAAAGGAGAATATAAGATGAACATCAACAAAAGCAAAACGAGGATAATGGAATGTAGTCAAATTAAGTCGGGTGATGCTGAGGGAATTAGATTAGGAAATGAGACACTTAAAGTAGTAAAGGAGTTTTGCTATTTAGGGAGTAAAATAACTGATGATGGTCGAAGTAGAGAGGATATAAAATGTAGATTGGCAATGGCAAGGAAAGCGTTTCTCAAGAAGAGAAATTTGTTAACATCGAGTATAGATTTAAGTGTCAGGAAGTCGTTTCTGAAAGTATTTGTATGGAGTGTAGCCATGTATGGAAGTGAAACATGGACGATAACTAGTTTGGACAAGAAGAGAATAGAAGCTTTCGAAATGTGGTGCTACAGAAGAATGCTGAAGATAAGGTGGGTAGATTACGTAACTAATGAGGAGGTATTGAGTAGGATTGGAGAGAAGAGAAGTTTGTGGCGCAACTTGACTAGAAGAAGGGATCGGTTGGTAGGACATGTTTTGAGGCATCAAGGGATCACAAATTTAGCATTGGAGGGCACCGTGGAGGGTAAAAATCGTAGAGGGAGACCAAGAGATGAATACACTAAGCAGATTCAGAAAGATGTAGGTTGCAGTAGGTACTGGGAGATGAAGAAGCTTGCACAGGATAGAGTAGCATGGAGAGCTGCATCAAACCAGTCTCAGGACTGAAGACCACAACAACAACAACATGTCATAAAAATAAATGTCGTGTGACGAGGGCCTCCCAAGGGTAGACCGGTCGCCTGGTGCAAGTCTTTCGATTTGACGCCACTTCGACGACTTGCGCGTCGATGGGGATGAAATGATGATGATTAGGACAACACAACACCCAGTCCCTGAGCGGAGAAAATCTCCGACCCAGCCAGGAATCGAACCCCGGCCCTGAGGATTAACATTCTGTCGCCCTGACCACTCAGCTACCGGGGGCGGACGTGGTATGTCATGTTCGTTTCTCATGAAGAGAAAATCGTCAATTCAGTTAAACATGGCCAACTTTTCGGCTGTCACGCCCAATAGATATTAACAGAAATAAGGAAAGTAGCTTCATGTTCAAGTGAGACTTGGTGCAGGTGTTGCATTGTAATAGTTAATTATCTGTACCACACATGCTGCTACTTAAATATCCTTTCCCCCCATTTAGCCTGTCATCTCGTCCAACTGTTTGTTCCTCGATCCAGGTTTTGTTGTGACAATCGCCCCGAAATGGATAAGCTGAGCGCACTACCGTCATTACCTGCCTTCAAGATCGGGGATGATCCGCTGTTATGACACCTTCTCCAGACTTCTCCATCAGGTGTTATTGGGTCCGTCAAAGTCGAGCCTCCAGCACGGCACCCCTTTTGCCGCAGCCACCAGCTAGCACTCGCTCCCAATCCCTTACGCTAGGTTATATACACGGATCTATCATATTGTTCCATATTATCCACTGATTGCCATTCATACTACATGCCACGCCTACATATCCCCCCACTCACACTGCAAAGTGGAATGATACCATTAGAACTCCCTGTTTTTCATCCTCTCTGTAACTCCTTTATCTGACATCCCGTTAGTTGGCTGTGCTGGACGGTATCATGCCATCGCCTGGCATTTGGCTAGGTATTCCATCAGGTGTCCTTGTCGTTCACTCTTTGTTATAATTTCGTCTGTGCACTGGGATATTATACATAATGGAATTAATCCACTGAACTCCTTTCCTGCTCCGTGTTCCATGAGATCTAAAACATATAATCAAATCTTAAGTCGAGTCATGCCTAAAGCAATGAAACGAACAATGACAACACCATAATAACTTTAGTTGTTATAGTGATCTTCAGTTCGAAGACTGGTTTGATGCAGCTCTCCATGCAACCCACTTCATTTCGAAGAAATAGCTACTGCAATCTATTTCCTTCTGAATCTGCTTATTGTATTAATCACTGAGCCTCCCTCCACGAGTTTTACCCCCACCCCCCTCCCTCTCTCCACCCCTCACACTTCCCTCCAATACGAAATTGGTGATCCTTTCATCTCTTCATCTCTGGAAATGTGTCCCATCAAACGATCCCTTCCTATAGTCAATTTGAGCCACAAATTTCTTTTCTCTCCACTTCTATCCTCTACCTCCTCATTAATTACGTGACCTACCCATCTAATCTCCATATTTCTTTTGTAGCACCACATTTCAAAACCTTCTATTCACTTCCTGTCTAAATTGTCTCTCGTCCATGTTTCACTTCCGTACTTCACTACACTCCACACAAATACTTTCAGAGAAGACTTATATTCAATGCTAAATTTGTTTTCTTCGGAAGTACTTTTTTTGGTTTTGCCAGTTTACATATCGTCTCTACTTCGGCCATTATCAGCTATTTTGCTGACCATATGGCATAACCCATCTACTATGTTAAGTGTCTCTTTTCGGAATCTAATTTCCTCAGCATCGCCTGATTTATTTCGATTAAATTCCATTATCCTTGTTTCACATTTGTAATTATTCATGTTGTATCCTACTTTCAAAACACTGTCCATTCGGTTCAACTATTGTTACAAGTCCCTTGCTGTCTGACAGAATTACCATGCCACTGACAAACCTCAAAGTTTTTATTTCTTCTCCCTGCACTTCCTGGATTTTAATTCTTACTCTAAATCTTTCTTTGGTTTCTTTTACTACTTTCTCAATGTACAGATTGAATTACACCGCGGATAGGCTGCAACCGTATCTGATTTCCGTCTCAACCACTGCTTCCCTCTCATGCCCCTCGGCTCTTTTAGCTGTCTTACAGTTTCTGTACAAGTTGTAAATAGCGTTTCGCTCACTGTATTTTACTCTTGCTACCTTCAGAATTCCAAAGAGAGTATTCCAGTCTTGTCAAAAGCTTTCTCTAAATCTATAAATACTATAAACGTCGGTTTCCCTTTACTTAACCTATCTTCTAAGAGAAGTCGTAGAGTCGGTACTGCCTCGCGTATTCCAGCATTTCTCCGGAATCCAAAGTGTCTTCCCCGAGGTCGATTTCTGACAGTTTTCCCACTCTTCTGAAAAGAATTCGTATTAATATTTTGCAACCATGACTGATACTTCGGTAGTATTCACACCTGTCAGCACATATTTGGAATAGGAATTATTACATTCTTTTTGAAGTCTGAGTACTTCACCTATCTCATATACCTTGCACACCAGATTGAAGAGTCTGTCATGGTTGTTTCTCCCAAGGCTATCAGCAGTTCTGACGGAATATCGTCTACTCCCGGGGCCTTGTTTCGACTTAATCTTTTAGTGTTCTGTCAAATTCTTCTCGCAGTATCATAGCTCCTTCCATCTTAAATCTACGTCCTCATCTATAATACTGTCTTCGAATTCATTCCGCTCGTTAGACCCTCTATATACTCCCTCCACCTTTCAGTTTTTCGTTCTTTGCTTAGGACTAGTTTTCCATATGAGTTCTTGATATTCATACAGCTGATTCCCTTTTCTCCAAAGGCCTTTTTAATTTTCCTGAACGTGGTATCTATCTCTCCCTTAGTGAAATATGCTTCTAAAATCTTACATTTGTCCTTTAGTTACTGCTGCTTAGCCGTTTGGCGCGTCCTGTCAGTGTCATTATTAAGACTTTGTTTTCCCTTTCGCCTGCTTCATTTGCTGAATTTTTTTGTCTTCTGCTTTCATCAGTTACTGTCTTATCCAATGATCTCAACTAGGCTTTGTCTTTTTACTTATCTGATCCTCTGCTGCCTTCCCTATTTCACCTCTCGAAGCTACCCATTCATCTTTTACTGTATTCCTTGCCCCTGTTCTTGTCAATCGTTCCGTTACTTCTCAATAACCTCCGATTCTTTCAATTTATCCGGGTCCCTTCTTAATTTCCTAATCTTTTGCAATTTATTCAGTTTTAATCTACAGTTCACAATCAATAAATTGTGGCCAGAGTCTACAACCGTCCCTGAACATATTTTATAACTTAGAATTTGGTTCCGAAATCTCTGTCTTACCATTATATAATGTCTGAAACCTTCCTGTGCTTCCAGGTCTCTTCCACGTACACAACCTTCTTTCATCACATACCTTTGTTGTATCTCTTCATCGTCTGTGGAGATAGTTGGTACATAAACCTGTACTATTATGGTGAGTGTGGGTCTTTTTTCTTGGCCATGATAATGTGTTCACTATGGTGTTCATAGTAACTTATCTACAGTCTTATTTTGTTACTCATTATTAAACCCACTGTTGCATTAACCCTATTTGAATCTGTATTCACAATCCTGTATTCATGTGATCGGAAGTCCTGTTCCTCCTGCCACCAAACTTTACTTATTCCCACTATATCTAACTTCAACCTATCCATTTCCCTTATTAAATTTTCTAACCTACCTGCCCGATTAAGAGACCTAACATTCAATGCTTCGACCCGCAGAACGCCAGTTTTGTTTCTTCTGATGACAACATTCTCCTGAGTAGTCCCCGCCCGGTGATCTGAATTGGGGACTATTTTACGTGTTGAATATTCCACCGAAGATAATACCTTCATCATTTAACTGCCGTATGCCCTCTTGAAAAACTACGGCTATAGTTTCCCCTTGCTTTGAACCGTTTGGAGTACCAACACAGCAAGTCCGTTTTGGTTAATGGTATAATGCTAGATCAGTCGCCGGCCGGGGTGGCCGAGTGGCTCTAGGCGCTACAGTCTGGAACCGTGCGACCGCTACGATCGCAGGTTCGAATCTTGCCTCGGGCATGGATGTGTTTGATGTCCTTAGGTTAGTTAGGTTTAAGTAGTTCTAAGTTATAGGGGACTGATGACCTTAGAAGTTAAGTCCCATAGTGCTCAGTGCCATTTGAACCATTATGAACCAGATCAGTCAGTCATCCAAGCTGTTGCCCCTGCGACTACTGAAAAGGTTGCTTCCACTCCTCAGGAACCAAACGTTTGTCTCGCCTCTCAACAAATACCCCTCCATCTTGGTTGTGTGTAAACACTATTAAAGCTTTTTACGTAAAACAAACAAGAATTTACATTTCGCGATTTCTTTATTTGCATGTAACTGCATAAGATATAACCGGTTCATCCTTCCTCCTCGTACTTACACATGATTTATTTTTTGTTTACCTTTCGTTTACTTATCTTTTTTCGGCATCCCATTACACTTTGTAACCTGTGGTTCATAATCTACGCTTCATTCTGTCGATTTCCATTCATTGACCCAGTGGCATAATCATAATCTATTTGAACACAAAGTACAACATATTAGACAACTTTACCATACGGAAATGAGCCAAGGATCTTTTCTGTAGTCATGCTTGGCGAGATATCGGCTCATACCCGTACTTTGTTTGATCATCCTAACCTGGCATTTACTAGACCTCCTCTCAAAACATGGCAGGGCATGAATTTTGCCTGCTCCACAAATACCGTCCTACGGGATCTTATGCAATGAGCACAATCTCCTCCATCTATCTTATTCCTCGTAGTCCCTGTAGTACCCGACTTGGACAACAAAGAAACACTTGGACTCTTGCGTTCTTTTGACACGGAAAAATAACCACTAACCTTCCACACGTTCATGAAATACGAATGTGGAAAACCATCAGCTGTATAATGGAATGACGACAGTGAAAATTTGTGCCCAACCTGGACGCGAACCCGGGTTTCCCACCTATCGCGAGTGGTCGCCTTACCATTTGACTATCCGAGCACGACTCACATCCCGACTCAAACTTCCATATGTCGTCAACAATAGGTCTACAACCTGTATTCGTACATCCATTATGCATATTTCCGTACAGGAGAGACATGCATGCATGTCCGAAGGAAAATTGCATCGTAATTCGGAATAACACAGTCACTGCAATATCGTATTTATCCGCCGACAACGGGCAAAAGACTTTCAACTACAATGTCTGACATGTACGGGAATGTACATAATGGATGTACGGATACAGATCGTAGACGCATGGTTGAGGACATATGGAAATTTGGGTCTGGCCGTTATTCGTTCTGGGATGGCTAAATGGTACGGAGACCGCTCGCGAGAAGCGAGAAATCCGGGTTCAGTTCCCGGTCCGGCATAAATTTTCACTGTCGTCATTCCATTGTACAGCTGATGGTCGTCCATATTCGCAACTTCGAACACATTTCATATATTTCATGATGATTATAGTCGCCACAGTGCCCGTTCCTTCGGACGTGCATGCACTTCCGAACGAACACTGGAATAACACAGGCACTGTAATACCTTATTTCACACGTCCATACGCTCAATGGCATGCACAAATTACTACTGCGTACCGACTCCTCATAATGTTAAACGTTGAGATAGAACTCCACACCCATCCATTTATTTAAAAAGGCCTAGAAACTACAAACTCACGAGGCGTAAAGACAGTTTCTTTGTTACAACTAATAGACTGCTCTCTCGCTGAAACGAAAGAAGTCTGATCGCTCTACTTTCTGTCAACCCTTTCAGTATAACTACCACCACAGAGTTTCTTTCGCTCGAAGTCTACGAAACAGGATCCAGTACGTCATGTATCTCTCACAAAAATGACATCACTTGTGCCTTGCATCAACTATTTTAATTCCAAAATGACAGTCACCACTAAACCTCACCACGCGTAAGTTATTCACTTATCCCGAACGTACTCTGACTCATTATTCTTTTCATGGTGAACCAGAAGCAATGACGCCTACGATGAATCTTTCAACTCTCGATGGACAGGGCTAGATTCATCAGGACACAACCTTCCTTTGTACTAAGGAAATACAAAGCGTATGGTTTGGTGGAATGAACGTGGGTTACTCAATTGAACATCTACCCTCGAATATTATACGGCACAGAACCAATATTCTGTTACACCACTGTAGACTGTTACGCATCACAAAATTTACACGCAAATAACTGATCGTGGCACTTAGAAATGAAGCCGAGGTTGATAAGATGTGTAATATTCCAAAATAAAATGAAGGAGATGAATAAATTAATAAAACTAAACTCCTCCCGAACAGGCCATGAAGGCCCAACGGTACCGACCGGCCGCCGTGTCATCCTCAGGCCACAGGCATCACTGGATGCGGATATGGAGGGGCATGTGGTCAGCACACCGATCTCCCGGCAGTATCTCAGTTGCCGAGACCGGAGCCGCTACTTCTCAATCAAGCAGGTCCTCAGTTTGCCTCACAAGGGCTGAGTGCAGCCTGCATGCCAACAGCGCTCGGCAGACCGGATGGTCACCCATCCAAGTGCTAGCCCAGCCCGACAGCGCTTAACTTCGGTGATCTGACGGGAACCGGTGTTACCACTGCGGCAAGGGCGTTGGCGAATAAATTAATAAGGTAAAATATCTTAAAATATCTTCTGAACGAGATTTTAACTAACTGTAAGTTCATTACACCAACAGAGAATGACATTAGACATGAATTGACATAAACAACGTTGATTACATCTAAGTTCTAATACATCGAAATGAAGTAAATGTACCTATGTACGGTTGACAAAGCTAGGGAGTGGGTGGAAAATTAACTCCTGCTATGACCTTAATTAAGGTAACGCAGACTGGCTGAAACTAATTCGTTGACAATGATTGTGAACTGCAAAGCTGTAAGCTATCACAAAACGCAAATTGGGCACCCAGTGACTGCTGATGTTTGAAAATGCTCGTCGGGGATTCAAAATTCCCACTGTGCCGGAGGTGCAGAATGCTTACCATACACCAGAGAGAGTCAGCAAAGCGGCGATCAGTGCACCTCTGCGCCCACTCGAACGGTGGAGCTCCACCTCGTTCTTCACTCCCAAGTCACTAATCCTCGCCACTAACATAGATCATGGTCCTTGGTCGATAACTCGATCCAGCAACTTCCGCGTCCTACCCCCGAAACCTTACTCGTACCGTGGTCTCCTCCCGAATCTCGTCTCAGTCTCTTTACTATGATTTTCCAAAACCACGCAGAGTACTCTCAAAAACCTAAACTGATCAACAATAACGCGTCAGCACTTCCATACGCTAATAGCAAAGTTCCCCACTCTCCATACAACCTCCCTCCAGACGAAAGGCAAATTCTCCCCCTCTGATCCTATCGATGTACGTGACAAGGAACAAGCCCCCACCGGCAGTTCCACTGAGTTAGAGGTCGGCATCCCTCAAGAGCCGGCCGTGGTGGCCGAGCGGTTCTAGGCGCTTGAGTTCGGAACCACGCTGCTGCTACGTTAGCAGGTTCAAATCCTGCCTCGGGCATGGATGTGTGTGATGTCCTTAGGTTAGTTAGGTTTAAGTAGTTCTAAGTTCTAGGGGGCTGATGACCTCAGCTGTTAAGTCCCATAGTGCTCAGAGTCATTTGAACCCAACCAAGATGTCGGTCGGGATGGACGAGCGGTTCTAGGCGCTACAGTCTGGAACCGCGCGACCGCTCCGGTCGCAGGTTCGAAACCTGCCTCGGGCATGGATGTGTGTGATGTCGTTAGGTTAGTTAGGTTAAGTAGTTCTAAGTTCTAGGGGACTAATGACCTCAGAAGTTAAGTCTCATAGTGCTCAGAGCCATTTTGAACCCAATCAAGAAACTGTTTCACCGCTTGCGCGAGAAGCAACTTCGCGAGAGTGTCTGGATGACTAAAAAGAAGCGAGAGCTGTCGAGGCGACATAGTGACAAGTATCCTGTCGTGTCGGCCCATTCCACATGGGGAAATGTTTTTCACGATCCTAGCAGGTACGAATCTCAGATGGAAGGTCAACAGGAAACGTTAGGTTGACACCCGGATATTTAGAACAATGCTCTCTTCCTGGCCACAAACAATTATCAAGGCGCTGGGCCATCGCAACGCAGCTAAAGAAGTTATAAAAATTCATTGTAGAGTCTTTGGGACAAAGTCCTGTGGCCCGCTAAGTGCTCCTCTGTCCTCGAAGTTAGGGGAATTACCCCCCCCCCCCCCCACCTGCTCGGCCCGTGGCCACCAGTGTGAGTTCCACTACATGCGCCCACATCTCTGTTTATCTCTGTTTGTTCCACGAAGTGAATACAATAAAGCAGTATTTTTCGCCATCTGCATGCAGCGAGATTTCCTTTGCCTAGCCTCAGCCGTAGTTGTCCGTCAAAACATAAACGCAGTCCCATCTCCTCCAATCACTTCATCCGATAAGCTACTAATGAATTTAGTACTCAACCACTGTCAGCCCTCCTTAATAAACGTTGCATCGATTGCAGTATCATCAGAACTCGATAAAAGTACCCTAGTTGCATATGTGTTCATGAAATGAATAGTTGCCGGCCACTGTGGCCGAGCGGTACTAGGCGCTTCAGTCCGGAATCGCGCTGCTGCTACGGTCGCAGGTTCGAAACCTGCCTCGGGCATGGATATGTGTGATATCTTTGGTTAGTTAGGTTTAAGTATTTCTACGTCTAGGGCACTGATGACCTCAGATGTTAAGTCCCATAGTGCTTAGAGCCATTTGAACCATTTGAACTGAATGATTAGAGAGAAAGAAATGTGAATATCATCTTTACTATTAAGTAGCCGTGTGGAGTTGGCTAGTCTACCATCAGTCGTCTTCCCAGATGGTGGATACCTTACGCTGTGCACAGTTTGCAATGCAGCCAGGGGACACTCGAATTGCTAAAAATCCTGACTGATTGTTATATGACGACCAATGAAAGAAATAAGATAAAGAGTAAGAGCAAATAGCATTTATCAGCCACGTTTAAAAAGCAATACGGAATGTTTAAGATCTGACAGATAGAGAAACAGAACTGAAAGAAGAACTAGCCAATACTAAAATCGATATTGCTTCATTAACTGAAAGAAAGAAAAAATTACGGGGAACGATAGAATTCCAGAATTATGTGAGGGTCTACTGTGGATTTTCGCAAGAGCAAAGATCTAGTGCTGGAAGGAAGGAAGGAAAATTGGCCTTAATGTCCCGTCGACATCGAGGTCATTAGAGACAGAGCACAAGATCAGATTGTGTCAAGGCTGGGGAAGAAAATCGGACTTTCCCTTTCAAAGAAACCATCCTGGAATCACGAAACATGAATCTAGACGACCGGATACGGATTTCAACCATCATCCTCCCGAATGCGAGTGCAGTGCGCTAAGCACTGCGCCACCTCGCTTGGTAGCTGCTGCCGGAGTCTCCATCTGGGTGCGAAAAGCGTTAAAGAACAGACTAAATCCGTACACATTTATAAATGAAACAATTCTAGTGCTACATTTTAAAGTTGAGAAAGGATACGACCCTATAATGTTTTTGTACGCACCAGAAGAAAGAAGCACTCAAAATTCTATTAAATTTTATGGCCTGTTCCAGAACGCTGTAGGACGAATAAGTAAAAGTGCTTACATACTTCTTAAGGGGAACTTAAACATTCGAGTGGGTAAGAGACCCATTACAAGTATAGTGGGTACAGAGGGCGAAAATACACTGAATAACAATGGAAAGAAGTTCATAGTGTTTGCCACACACAATGAAGCCGGCCCTGGTGGCCTAGCGGTTCTAGGCGCTACAGTCTGGAACCGCGCGACCGCTACGGTCGCAGGTTCGAATCCTGACTCGGGCATGGATGTGTGTGATGTCCTTAGGTTATTTAGGTTTAAGTAGTTCTAAGTTCTAGGGGACTGATGACCTCAGAAGTAAAGTCCCATAGTGCTCAGAGACATTTTTTTAACCACACAATGAATGACGAATAACAAACATATTTTTTAAACAACGTGATGTGCATAAATTTACATGGGCAGCTCAAAGTACGGCTTCAATAATAGACTATATTTTTGAAAATAAAAAGGCATGGGTAAGAACAAAAGACACTAGAGTTTACAGAAGCTTGGATGTATCATCACATCACTTTTTAGTAAGAAGTGACAATTTTTCTCTAAAAAAAAGATGGACGAAAACTTGTATAAACAGCCAGTCTGATATAAGAATTTATAAGGTGCACCTGCTCAAGGAATATAGTATCGAACTATTACACGAAAAAAGACTAAACAGGAAAATCAAATGAAACCGGTAAGCAACAACATAAATGGAGAATGGAAGACTTTTAAGGAAATCATAACGCACAGAGCCGCTGAAGCATTAGCAATGACAAAAAGAAATAGAGGTAGGGGTGTAAATGTGGAAACGTGGATAACGTGGAATCGTCTAGTATCTGGCCTGCAGAGTGCTGCACTTTAGCGGAGCAGCCAGAAATTGTTGCAATAGTTCCTATTTGTCACGGTAGAGGGTTAGCAGTCAGTTGAGCAACAGACGCCGTGACGGTGATGTAATTTACGATCGCGCATTTTCTAAACCTTTTTCGAGGTAAGTTGTGGTACTATATTTATCTACATACTTTCTTTACGTCTGATAGCTTATAAAGGGAGGTGCATAGATGGTTTTAGCGGTCCTTTGTCAACCTTAAATGGATAGGTGCTTAATGTAATCTACCGAAATTTAAAATGGGCATTGTGTAGGTAACGTGGAAGCATACACACGTTGGCATTGTGGGAACGTTTCCACAATACCAACGTCAAGTACATTACTTGTAATACGTTTTGCGTCTGTTTCTAGATGCCACGAAAGCTAACTGATCGGAAACCAAGAGCTATTGTGAAGAAGTGGCACGCTGAAAACATAATTAAGGCTATAATAGCCTTAAGGGAAAAGAAGATGGGTTTAAGAAGAGCAGTAAAAGCTTTCAGTGTACCTCAGACGACACTTCAAAGGTTTTTGCATAGTGATATGTCACCTGAAGAATGACTTTCTTTGAGAGTCGGACGTAAGCCTATACTAAATGATGCTATTGAGAAACAGTAGGTACAGTACCTCATTGAAATGGATAATCGCTACTATGGTCTTACCAGATTAGATGTCAAGAGCATATCAGCTAGCGGAAAGAAATAATATTAATCATCCTTTTACTTCAAATCCTGCAGGCAGAGCTTGGTTTGACCTTTTTCTTAGACGACACAGAAATAAAACCACAGTCCACAAACCTATGGGGACCTCATTCTTGAGAGCAAACTGGTTCAACAAAGAAGCTGTAGACAAGTTTTTTGACATTTTGGAAGCTGAGTACAGTAAACACTCCTATAGTGCTGGTTGTGTGTATAATGTTTACGAGACTGGGCTCTCTGTCGTCCAGAGCATAATACCACATGTAATTGGACTGAAAGGTAAACGTCAAGTAAATGCCCTCACATCAGCAGAGTGAGGATCCCTGGTGACTGTCATATGCTGTATGAGTCCTGGCTGTACTGGACTGATACTCTACTGAAAGGAGCACCACCTGGAACAATTGGTAAATGCCCTCCTTCAGGCTGGATTCAAACTGAGCTCTTCTCCAAGTGGTTTGACCACTTCATTTCTAAGGCACGTCCCTCAAAAGAATCTCCTGTGTGGTTAAATCTTGATGGACATAACAGTCATCCCAGAAACCTTCAAGTTATAGAACGTGCAAGGGAGAACCATGTTACAATCATGAGCATCCCACCTTACACCTCTCATAAAACTCAACCACTTGATAAGACCTTTATGGGCACTTACTGGAGGATGAACAGAAGATTCCTAAGGCACCTGCCAAAAGCAAGAAAAAAAGAGAAAATCCTCCTAGAAAACCATGTAAAAAACGGCTTAAGTTATCCGAGGATTCAGATGAAGAGCCCAAAGCACCAACTGCCTCTTCAGGATCTCCCAGTTGGGGAAGAAAAACCTACTGAAGAAGGTACCATTTGTATTTTTTGTGGAGGCGCGTTTTCCAAAGACGTTTGGGGAGAGTTTTGGATTAAGTGTGAGAGGTGGCATGAGCCCCCTCTCATATTTCTATCTTATGATTTTCCTCTCTAATTGCATGCGGTGAAAAGTTGCTATTCCTTCACACGCGGACTTCCCACGCAGCGTCTCTCGTCACCCGGGTGGTCCGGTGACAGGCGGGCTCTGCTGATCTTGAAAGAGTAAGCCGACGGGTGAGAGAGAGTCAAGTGAATGCTTTCCAGGCGCCGACATTGTAGAATAGCGGCAGACACGCTCGCAGGGGCCTGAAGTAGCGGCTGGGCTAGAGGTTCCGTTACTTCGCAGAAACTTAGCGAAAACAGTGTCTGGCGGGGTACCAGCGAGCGAGGCGTGGGAACGACTTGTGTACCCAGGCAGTTGTGGCAGGCAAATTCCGGCGCTTTCTGCAAAATCGTAACTGTGATTGGCTTGCTCAGGGCATAGCTCCGTGACGTAGCATAATCGGCGCAGAAATTGGCGCCAAGAATCTCCATTGGTGGAATGGTAGTGCTCCGGCAATAGAGTGGAATTTTCCACCAGTTTTCGAGTTGCTGATTGGAACGGTTAACCACGGCCACTGTTGTGGGGGCGGGAATGTTCTGTGTTCGGTTTGTACGGGTGCTCTTGTGGGTAGTCGGCTCTCGCCTTTCAGTCAGAGTAGGTTACAACACTGAGCTCTCGCTGCTCTGGACAGCCTGCCTTCCGTTGGCTGTCTAATATACTTTCATTTGATTGTAACTGTTTAACGAAGTTGCTGAAGTTTCGACTTCAACGTAACTTTCCGAGTACAGTTGGCAATTGAGCGTTCTGCGTACAAGCGACCTATGTTGTCTGTCTTGGGCAGTTTTGGCTAAAGTTGACTGTATCCCAGTTACTGTGTGACTTCGCTTGTGAAAATCAATCACTGTACCATCAGTGATTGTGTGGCGAGCCTTCTTCGTCTCCCTCAGAGGCGCATTTGTATTGATAGGAAGTCTTTAGTCTGGAACAACCAGACCAGGACAATTTGTTTCGGACTATACTCGCGACATTAGCATCACCACGACAGGACGTCGAAGCAACCATCCATCGCTTCCAGTACGCCAGATCGTGTTCTTGCAGCTAAGAAGACAGCTTGGTAATGTACGTCCGCAGCACCGGCAAAGCAGACATTTTTGCTAGGCGATAATCAGAGCTCAGCAGAGCGCGCCTGTTCGTCTTTTCTAACTTTGTTCTATCTTGGGTGTTCATTGTCTGAGTTATCACTAATGTAGCAGCAATTAATGTTGAGTTAGCTGTGTGCCTCTCTTAAGATCTGAGTTGCAAGGAATTGGCTCCACATACCACTTCGTCATAAACGTCACAATCTAGTTTAGGGACAACTTCACCTTCACAGCGTTTATTTGAGTATCCAATTTGATGTATTGTAAATGTTTCATGTGTTTTTGTTTATTATTTTGTGTTTAGTCTTAATAAATCATATTGTTATTTTGGACAGAACTTTCATTCTGTTAATCGGTAGAGCAACCCTGTCATTTCTCACTACGTTAATGAAACCTTCCGTTATTTAACTTATTTATCAAATTAAATTATTGCAGGTGCCAAACCCTTTTCTACTCCACTTGCAGGGTTGATTACAGTCAGTTCGCGTATCTTTTTAATCCATGTGCGACAGCAAAAGACGGAGTTAGAATGGGGGGGGGGGGGCTTAGAGCATCATTTACATATGTAGATTCTAGAAGAATTTAGTGTTAAATACACTGCTAGCCCCGGCACCTCGCAAGTGTGTAGTGTGTGAGGAGTGGAGTCACTCTTTGTGTGCCGGAAATGAAGAAGATATTTACATATGCGATTTTTGCAAGTGAACTTCACATATGAAGCATTTTTCTATTACAGTTGCGTTTAAAAATATTTTTGTGTAATTTAAATTTTTTTATAAAATAAAATACTTTGTAACATTTTTAATAGTTTTCGTTTGAAGTAGTCAGTTACCCAGAATTTTAAGGCGTTTTCACATTACCCGCACTTCTTGAGAAATTAATGTGTTGTTGTGCAAGCAGAAATGTATTTTAATTTTTAACATATTTAGTTTTTGTGTTTCATAATATTACATTTATTGCTAAAACATTATGAATTTGCTCTGGCTAAGTTTTGAAGCTGAAAGAGAAGTAAACATTTCTTTTATACAGCGAAAACAAACTGGGTTTCCACATTTACACCCCTACCTCTACTATAAAAGAGGATTAACAATTAGGAATGACCATTTTAGCAAGTTAATAAAAGACAAAGAGGAGGTGTATCTAAAAATCTTATCAATATCTAATGAAGCGAAGTACAGATATGAGTATAACATTAAGTCTGCTTTAGTAAAAAAAGAAATATGAAAAATTAAACGGGAAAGTTGGAACGGATATGTGATTGAAATAGAACATGACATTCATCGATAACAAAACAAACCACACAAAATTACTAAGAAATTGAATAAACAAGAATGAGGTAATTTACTAATAAATGTAGTATTGGAGAAGGAATGGTTAAATGCTTTAGATGTCTATGGACTGATAATTAAGAAGAACCAGAAGTAAACACCAACATCAGCGACTTTGTAGAGCTGAGAATAATGGAAGAGCTACAAAAGGTGACCAAAGAAACGAAAAACAAAAAGTCGTTTCGCACTGATCATATAAACATGGAGCTGATTAAATATGCATCTGATCAACTAAAGTATAGACTCTTAAATTTTATGAATGTTTGTTGACTGAGTGGACATGGGTCAGACGAATGGAATGAAGCTTTGGTACGCCTTACTTACAAGAAAAGTGATAAATCATAATGCGCAAATTATCGAGGAATAAATCTACTAAATTCCTGCTACAAAATGTATGCTAAACTAATAAAAAAGAGATTACTACCAATAGTGGAAGCACGTATGTTAGAGGTACAACATGGTTTCAGAAAAGAAAGAGCTTCCAGAATGAGATTTTCACTCTGCAGCGGAGTGTGCGCTGATATGAAACTTCCTGGCAGGTTAAAACTGTGTGCCGGACCGAGACTCGAACTCGGGGCATTTGCCTTTCGCAGGCAAGTGCTCTACCAACTGAGCTCCCCAAGCACGACTCACGCCCCGTAGAGGCGTCGTACGGGCGGAAGTAATGCTGTGAGGACGGGGCGTGAGTCGTGCTTGGGTAGCTCAGTTGGTAGAGCACTTGCCCGCAAAAGGCAAAGGTCCCGAGTTCGATTCTCGGTCCGGTACACAGTTTTAATCTGCCAGGTAGTTTCAAGATAGAGCTTGTTCTGACTGTCTTTTCACTTCGGCATGAGTAACCGAGAAAAGAAGGGACTTTAGATTGCCAACTTACTATGTTTTTATCGACAGTGAAAAAGGCGTTAGATAAGGTAAAGAGGAAAATGTTATAGAAATCACTTAAAATCACTAAAGAAATAGGGACTTCCAGCACATCTGATTACAACAATTGAATCATTGTATAAAAGTAACAAAATAAATATTCGTACTGTGAGGAATGGAACAGAATCTGCCGATATCAGCCAAGGAGTTAGACAAGGCCACCCACTGTCCCCCACTCTTTTTAATGTTTACATTGACGATATCATTCGTAAATGTCTGATTTTATTAAATAACATATTAAGAAGTGATAATTTTAATTTTATGACGATGCTATTTGCTGGTGATCAGCTTATAATAGGAAAATCTGAAGAAAAGTTTCAAATTTCAGCACAAAAATTGACTCAAATTACTGCTAAATACAGAAAGAGAATATCGACATATAAAACAGAGGCGATGGCATTGCAGGGACTGGAACCCCCATAAGGGCCAAAATTGTTAGATGGACAAATAGTTCAACAAGTAAGAGAGTTTAAATATTTAGGGTGCAATTTTAAGTTTCTCAAGTCAGATGATGTAGAGCTAAAATTGACTAGATTCAGACATTTCTGTGGAACTAAACAACGTACATGAAAACGACAGGTATGGAAAGAAACATCGATTAAACTCTACAAAGTAATAGCGTTACCTTTACTGCATTATTACAGCGAATGTTGGACACTAAAATATGGTCAATTACGACGAATCAGAGATGAAATTCCTCCCCTTTGTAACGGGATATTCATCGTTGAACCACAAAAGAAATACCGATATCAGACAAGAACTAAACGTTGAATCTACTGGAAATCGAACTGAAAAATACCGACTGAACTGGAAAGATCAGGCCCAATGTATGTCGAATGACAGAATAACTAAAGCGGCAATATAATATAACTCTACTGAAAAATGCAACTTTGCACGTCAGTTAGAGAGATGGTGTTAGCAATTCTGAAGCGGAATAGGTCAAAAGCCCCAATCTTTGAAGACGATGATATGATCATTTATTCACATTAATTTACGAATTAACACACAAACATGCATAAGGATTCCAGTAAATGTTCTCGTATGTACTTTATTGCTGAAGATGGGTTGAAGTCCATGTCATATGTTGCTGACATTCTTTTTATATGAGGGACTGAAAAGTCTCTGGAAGCATCCCAGACACTCAGTTAAACAATTACGAGTAAAATAAACGGAATGTATCCAGTATGACAACATTCTAGTTCATTTGCTGAGAACAGAGAAGGAATTTTCTAAATACAGTTGAAAATATGCTAAAGAGCTTCTGTACCTCCTCCAAAGCATGGTCCCCCTGACTGCAAATAGAAGAAGAACAAATAATTTAATTTGACTGAAGATCCAAACATTCTACTATTGCGTTCGCACCAACGCTTATGCAAGACAAATCCAATAAAAATGTGTATGACAGGTGAGGTGTGACACGTGTAACCAGTAAATCAAAGTGAATAAATGTGCAAGTATAAGCTGTAAATCATGCTGAATGTGAAGCGAAAATGACATGTTGGTAAATGCAAACAACAATTATTTAAGAAGCATGTGTGAAATGTCACGTATCGAAACAGTATACTACAGTATTCATGTGAAAATCTACATAGTATAAATCACAGTGTTTGAAAGAAACAATGAATAAGACCACACAAATAAACGCAAACAGCGAATTATATGATAAACAGGTGTGAAATGTTACTTATGTAAACAAACTACAGTGTTCAGGTATACATGTACAAGGTGTAAATCACAGTGTGTGCTTGATCAAAAATGAACACGACCGTACAAATACATGCAACTAGAAAAATTACGTCAGGAATACGTGTGAAATGTCCACTGAGTCACTGAATAAAACATCAGAACTGTGTAGTGACAAATGAAAGTAATGACATGAGTGTTGAACATGTTACCAAAAAAAAAAAAAAAAATCGTTAATATGTGTTCTCCGTGTTCTTCACGGTGACACGTCTGATTAAAATCTTCTCGATTTTAAAGCTGTGTCAATTCGAAAAAAACTCTCGAGCTTTAGGTAGCTATCACAGCCATCGCCGTCAGGAGTAAAATCATTTGTTTTGGGCATCAGGTTTCTTTTCTATGATAATATACAGTCAAAATACAAGTTTTACATCTTCACATACACCAGATCCTCTACACAATAAATAAATAGCTTCATCCTGATTCACCTTTCGACATCCTCATGTCCTCAATACAACAGACAGAGCAAAGGTACCAATATCCCTATTAAAAACTTCACCTACACTAAAACTGCATACGTCAATGACGTCACGATTATTAAAACTTTCAAGGTCACAAATATTCCCAATACCTCCACAACCAGCAATAACCACGGTAAGCCATCCACTAGCGTGACCAAATTTATCATTTTTAAATAGCGAAAATTTCAAAATAACACCTTCAAAAACATAAGGACCATTAAGGACAGCACGGGAAGCAATGCCTTTCGCGTTCACTTCATTTTTCACCTTTGTCCCAGTAGCGATTTCTATTTTATCAATTGCCTTGCAAACAGTAGTGCGTGAGCGGTTTTACTCCTAGTGTTTATGGTGGAGATAGCCATCAAAAGCTCGAAAGTTTTATTCGAATTGATGCGGTTCGAAAACTGATTTTATCAAACAACTTAATAATTGCACATGAGATCATCAATAACGTTATCACGGTTGTGAATGTAAAGTGAACATTTGAAAGCAAAGGTATGGTGTGTCAGATGTAACCAGCATAAATCTATGTCTAGTAATGGTGTAAATGTGTAAGTAGGCTGTTTAGGCTTTTATATTGGTAACGCCACGTAGCGCTCTGTATGAAAATCACTGGCTGTGCTGTGTGCAATCTGTGGCTAGTTTGCATTGATGTCTGCCATTGTAGTGTTGGGCAGTTGGCTGTTAACAGCGCGTAGCGCTGCGCAGTTGGAGGTGAGCCGCCAGCAGTGGTGGTTGTGGGGAGAGAAATGGCGGAGTTTTGAAATTTGTAAGACTGGATGTCATGAACTGCTATGTATATTATGATTTTTCAACACTATTAAGGTAAATACATTGTTTGTTCTCTATCAAAATCTTTCATTTGCTAACTATGCCTATCAGTAGTTAGTGCCTTCATTAGTTTGAATCTTTTATTTAGCTGGCAGTAGTGGCGCTCGCTGTATTGCAGTAGTTCGAGTAACGAAGATTTTTGTGAGGTAAGTGATTTGTGAAAGGTATAGGTTAATGTTAGTCAGGGCCATTCTTTTGTAGGGATTATTGAAAGTCAGATTGCGTTGCGCTAAAAATATTGTGTGTCAGTTTAAACACAGTCGTTTATAATTTTTCTAAGGGGACGTTTCAAATGTAATACAAAATATCAAGCAAAAATACATCAACATAACAGGTTACCAAAAACAGAACAGTGAAAATAAAGTGGTTATTGTGGTCAGTGCGGAATGACATGTTCATGGTAGGTGAGGTATGGCATGAACATCGTGAAAACAATAAGACCTGGTGAATGTGGCACTGAAACGTCACATGACTTCACCACAATCATTCTCTCATTTCACTTAACGTATCACTTTCATTTAAATGAATTGTCGATGTGGTGCTTTTAGTTTCTCGATGGACATATAGTTCAGAGTTCGTGGGCAAGGACTCCCTTGCAGTTGTGCCTCTGGGTACGAGGCAACAGTGGCTTTACTGGACGTCCTTCCTTCCTGTAAAAGGGCAGCATGGACTGGACTGATCAACTCTCGTCGACAAACTGCAACCGCCGCACCTTGGAGTTGCAACAGCGGCGAACTAGAAGACACTAGCATTGACTCAACATAAAAATTCTCTGACAGCAACATCAATTATGTTTTTCTTGATTTTGATCTTCCTGTTTATGCCTAGCTCATAAGATTGTAGTGTGAGGAGGGCTATGCGAGAGGTGTTCAATGAATTCGAAAGTAAAGTTCTATGTACTGACTTGGCAGAAAATCCTAAGAAATTTTGGTCTTATGTCAAAGCGGTAGGTGGATCAAAACAAAATGTCCAGACACTCTGTGACCAAAATGGTACTGAAACAGAGGATGACAGACTAAAGGCCGAAACACTAAATGTCTTTTTCCAAAGTTGTTTCACAGAGGAAGATTGCATTGTAGTTCCTTCTCTAGATTGTTGCACAGATGACAAAATGGTAGATATCGAAATAGACGACAGAGGGATAGAGAAACAATTAAAATCGCTCAAAAGAGGAAAGGCCTCTGGACCTGATGGGATTCCAGTTCAATTTTACACAGAGTACGCGAAGGAACTTGCCCCCCTTCTTGCAGCGGTGTACCGTAGGTCTCTAGAAGAGCGTAGCGTTCCAAAGGATTGGAAAAGGGCACAGGTCATCCCCGTTTTCAAGAAGGGACGTCGAACAGATGTGCAGAACTATATACCTATATCTATAACGTCGATCAGTTGTAGAATTTTGGAACACGTATTGTGTTCGAGTATAATGACTTTTCTGGAGACTAGAAATTGTAAGTAGGCTGTTTATGTTTTTTTATTGGCAACGTTACGTAGCGCTCCGTATGAAAATCACTGGCTGTGCTGTGTGCAGTCTGTGGCTAGTTTGCATTGTTGTCTGCCATTGTAGTGTTGGGCAGCGGCAGCTGGATGTGAACAGCGCGTAGCGTAGCGCAGTTGGAGGTGAGCCGCCAGCAGTGGTGGATGTGGGGAGAGAGATGGCGGAGTTTTGTAATTTGTTATGAACTGCTATATATATTATGACTATTAAGGTATATACATTGTTTGTTCTCTATTAATATCTTTCATTTGCTAACTATCCCTATCAGTAGTTAGTGCCTTCCATAGTTTGAATCTTTTATTTAGCTGGCAGTAGTGGCGCTCGCTGTATTGCAGTAGTTCGATTAATGAAGATTTTTGTGAGGTAAGTGATTTCTGAAAGGTATAGTTTAATGTTACTCAGGGCCATTCTTTTGCAGGGATCTTTGATAGTCAGATTGCGTTGCGCTAAAAATATTGTGTGTCAGTTTAAGCACAGTCTTGTATAATTGTTCTAAGGGGATGTTTCAAAATCTACTCTGTAGGAATCAGCATGGGTTTCGAAAAAGACGGTCATGTGAAACCCAGCTCGCGCTATTCGTCCACGAGACTCAGAGGGCCATAGACACGGGTTCACAGGTAGATGCCGTGTTTCTTGACTTCCGCAAGGCGTTCGATACAGTTCCCCACAGTCGATTAATGAACAAAGTAAGAGCATATGCCCTATCAGACCAATTGTGTGATTGGATTGAGGAGTTCCTAGATAACAGGACGCAGCATGTCATTCTTAATGGAGAGAAGTCTTCCAAAGTAAGAGTGATTTCAGGTGTGCCGCAGGGGAGTGTCATAGGACCGTTGCTATTCACAATATACATAAATGACCTGGTAGATGACATCGGAAGTTCACTGAGGATTTTTGCAGATGATGCTGTGGTGTATCGAGAGGTTGTAACAATGAAAAATTGTACTGAAATGCAGGAGGATCTGCAGCGAATTGACGCATGGTGCAGGGAATGGCAATTGAATCTCAATGTAGACAAGTGTAATGTGCTGCGAATACACAGAAAGATAGATCCTTTATCATTTAGCTACATAATAGCAGGTCAGCAACTGGAAGCAGTTAATACCATAAATTATCTGGAAGTACACATTAGGAGTGATTTAAAATGGAATGATCATATAATGTTGATCGTCAGTAAAGCAGATGCCAGACTGAGATTCATTGGAAGAATCCTAAGGAAATGCAATCCGAAAACAAAGGAAGTAGGTTACAGTACACTCGTTTGCCCACTGCTTGAATACTGCTCAGCGGTGTGGGATCCATACCAGATAGGGTTGATAGAAGAGTTAGAGAAGATCCAACGGAGAGCAGCGCGCTTCGTTACAGGATCATTTAGTAATCGCGAAAGCGTTACGGAGATGATAGATAAACTCCAGTGGAAGACTCTGCAGGAGAGACGCTCAGTAGCTCGGTACGGGCTTTTGTCAAAG
Source organism: Schistocerca cancellata (assembly GCF_023864275.1). Lineage (NCBI taxonomy): Eukaryota > Metazoa > Arthropoda > Insecta > Orthoptera > Acrididae > Schistocerca > Schistocerca cancellata. Next base: position 198,092,268 of record NC_064630.1, read on the forward strand.
TTTCGAGAACATACCTTCACCGAAGAGTCAAGCAGTATATTGCTCCCTCCTACGTATATCTCGCGAAGAGACCATGAGGATAAAATCAGAGAGATTAGAGCCCACACAGAGGCATACCGACAATCCTTCTTTCCACGAACAATACGAGACTGGAATAGAAGGGAGAACCGATAGAGGTACTCAAGGTACCCTCCGCCACACACCGTTAGGTGGCTTGCGGAGTATGGATGTAGATCTAGATGTAGATTGTCATTAGGATGTTCCTGCCACCATGATGAGCAAAGAGTAGGCAGGAAAGTGTAGTAGCACAACGGCATGTTGTGACTATCCAAGCGCGATTTGGTAGTTTTTTGTTCCCTACTGATTTTGTTTTCATACTCGATAGGAGGTGGTGATCCTCACAACGAGAACAAATAAGTATATTGTATAGACGATGTTGTAGCATAGAACTGTGTTTTGTACAGTCTGGCTGAATGAGTGACAATAACAATTTAGCAAGAAGGTAACAATGTGGATTGTGGGGCGTCACTATAGAACAGAGTGGTTGTATTATGTCTGTTTAAAAAGCTCGTCAAAGAGAATGTTAAGCCTGCCAGGAATCCCTGCTGAAGGGAAACCCATACCTCACGTGGCTGTCTGTCTGCTCTGTCTGGTGTTTGCCACCACCAGGCTGTCCCCATGGGACATCTGCCATCACTCTGGTTCTCCCGTCTTGGGACCGCACTGGTAAACAACGCCATGCACCTCAGGATTCCCCTTGCTCTGCCGGCTGGCATTACCTGTTCAGAAAGTGGATCAGCGGCATCCTGCCACCAGCAGAGTCACTTTGTACCACCACTGCTCTGTCACTGTAATGCCTCCTCATCTGCATCAAGCTGACTAGGTCTGTTGTGTCTGTGACGCTATGTGCTGGGATCATATCTGCTCGTACCTCATACATTCCATCGGAGACTGACTTACAACGTATCTTCGTCTTTTACAATAATTTAAAACACAAAAAAACAAGGAAAATTACAAATACAAAACTGATGTCACACATGTCTAGTAAAACAAAGGAGTGTCGACATAAGAAATTATAAAATATTTACAACAGGTCAACTATGGTCCACAATTATACATTACAGCTTGATCTGCGGTAGATTGGCGTGTTTGTGTGAAACTACTAAATCCCATTGTTCGCGCATTTTGCAGTGCATGTTCATTCAAAAAATAAAAAGAAAAAAAATCGAATACTGAATACTGATCAGTGTTCCCTTCTTTAAAATAATCTCTCCCCCAACTTAAACCTATAAAGGCATCAAATTTCCACCAAAAAATCCATGCCAAAGCTAATGTTCATGGATAGTTTTGGTATTACTAAGAAATTCCATTCCAAACTGTGCCCTTGGCACCTGAATTTCACTTGTGCTTGTCAACTCACATCTGCGCTTTTTCTGGCAATTATCCGTTAACTTCTGTTTCTTGTAGCTTTAGTATCAGCCAGTCACACTTCTCTAAATGTGATTCTAACACTTCTGTTTGAACTAATACATCGTAGTGAGATCAAATTCGCGGGATGTAATTTCTCGTCCCTATACTCTCTTTCTCCTCCAAAAACTCCTCCCTTATGTTGTCATATTCAGTACATTGAATATTACTCGCAAGTCCTGTTTCTCACCATCATCCTAATCCTCATCACTGTCATCCCTTGTAGGCTTGCTCTATATTTGCTCTCCTGTGGTCAGTTCCCATCATCGTGGTGGCATGTTAGTAGAACTCTGTTCTCATCAAGGATCAGGCGACAATCTCGATGATTTGTGTTCCTTTCTCCCCTTACTGCACCTATCCCTTTTCACTTTTCCTCTTATTATCGTTCCTTTTTCTTCTGAACGTATCCCAACTCTTCCTATTCTGTTGATTCAGGTGGTACTGAACTCGTCCATGGGCCAGAGGTTGAAAATACCGCTTCAGTTGTAAATTTCCTTTATTATCACGATCGGTTTCGGGCTCTCATAAGCCCATCCTCAGGTGTCGCAACTGTGCTCTGGACCCAGAGCGCCGCGGTGGACGTGTACCATGCGCGGTTTGCTACCTATGAGCGCCTAGAAAACGTCCACAACTGAAGCGGTATTTTCAACCTCTGGTATGCTTGGTTGCGGATGTTCTTCCAACAGGACTGCTCGTCCATGGGAATGGAACCATTCGTTTCTCCTCTCAGCACAAGCCTCTCGATATACCGGGTGATCAAAAAGTCAGTATAAATTTGAAAACTGAATCATGGAATAATGTAGATAGAGAGGTACAAATTGACACACATGCTTGGAATGACATGGGATTTTATTAGAACAAAAAAAAAGGATACAAACGTTCAAAAAACGTCCGACAGATGGCGCTTCATCTGCTCAGAATAGCAATAATTAGCATAACAAAGTGACAAACCAAAGATGATGTTCTTTACAGGAAATACTCAATATGTCCACCATCATTCCTCAACAATAGCTGCAGTCGAGGAATAATGTTGTGAACAGCACTGTAAAGCATGTCCGGAGTTATGGTGAGGCATTGGCGTCGGATGTTGTCTTTCAGCATCCCTAGAGATGTCAGTCGATAACGGTACACTTGCGACTTCAGGTAACCCCAAAGCCAATAATCGCACGGACTGAGATCTGAGGACCTGGGAGGCCAAGCATGACGAAAGTGGCGGCTGAGCACACGATCATCACCAAACGACGAACGCAAGAGATCTTTTACGCATCTAGCAATATGGGGTGGATCGCCATCCTGCATAAACATCGTACGTTCCAGCAAGTGTTTATCAGCCAGGCTGGGGATGATGTGATTCTGTAACATATCGGCGTACCTCTCACCTGTCACGGTAGCAGTTTTTCTGTCCAGCGCCATCTGTCGGACATTTTGTGAACTTTGTAGTTTTTTGTTCTAATAAAACCCCATGTCATTCCAAGCATGTGTGTCAATTTTTACCTCTCTATTTACATCATTCCGTGGTTTATTAAGTTTTCAAATTTATACTGACTTTTTGATCACCCGGTACTCTAGTCCTGAATGCAATTCTGTTACATATGGTTTCCCCTACACGTTCAAAATGAACAAATCTGGACCTCACTTTTGTACTAACTGAGCCTTGCAGAAATGACTTCGATGTCTCCTCATTAACTGTACAGATTCCCACTAATGTCTGTTGATAGTGTGGCAACAAATTCATATAACATTCCGGGATTAGTTCTGTTGCACTAACTGGAGCATATAAGAATACATTTTTTGTCACATTCGTTCAAAACGCTTTACTGGACTCTGGAATTTGAAGTTTCGCCCCATCATATTCTCCTCCTTAACCATCGCCTCTGCTTCCACCGACCAATATGTTGAGCGGAAAGGGTCTCTGACTCTCAGTAAGGTTTGCATGTCATCACTACTGTTCCCATCTTTGTTGCTGATTCAGCTTTTAGGTGACTGCAAATGTATATGAACTTGTAACACAAGCCATGTCAGAGGGATGCAAAAGTGAAATTGCTCCACACAATCTTTGGGATGTACACTACTGGCCATTAAAATTGCTACACCACGAAGATGACGTGTTACAGACGCGAAATTTAACCGACAGGAAGAAGATGCTGTGATATGCAAATGATTAGCTTTTCAGAGAATTCACACAAGGTTGTAGCCGGTGGCGCCACCTACAACATGCCGACGTGAGGAAAGTTTCCAACCGATTTCTCATACACAAACAGCAGTTGACCGGTGTTGCCTGGTGAAACGTTGTTGTGATGCCTCGTGTAAGGAGGAGAAATGCGTACCATCACGTTTCCGACTTTGATAAAGGTCGGATTGTAGCCTATCGCGATTGCAGTTTATCGTATCGCGACATTGCTGCTCGCGTTGGTCGAGATCCAACTGTTAGCAGAATATGGAATCAGTGGGTTCAGGAGGGTAATACGGAACGCCGTGCTGGCAGTCGAGATGACAGGCATCTTATCCGCTTGGCTGTAACGGATCGTGCAGTCACGTCGCGATCCCTGAGTCAACAGATGGGAACGTTTGCAAGACATCAACCATCTGCACGAACAGTTCGACGACGTTCGCAGCAGCATGGACTATCAGCTCGGAGACCATGGCTGCGGTTACCGTTGACGCTGCATCACAGACAGGACCGCCTGCGGTGGTGTACTCAACGACGAACCTGGTTACAAGAATGGCAAAGCGTCATTTTTTCGAATGAATCCAGGTTCTGTTTACAGCATAATGATGGTCGCATCCGTGTTTGGCGACATCGCGGTGAACGCACATTGGAAGCGTGTATTCGTCATCGCCATACTGGCGTATCACCCGGCGTGACGGTATGGTGTGTCATTGGTTATACGTGTCGATCACCTCTTGTTCGCATTGACGGCACTTTGAGCAGTGGACGTTACATTTCAAATGTGTTACGACCCGTGGCTCTACCCTTCATTCGATCCCTGCGAAACCCTACATTTCAGCAAGATAATGTACGATCGCATGTTGCAGGTCCTGTTCGGGCCTTTATGAATACGGAAAATGTTCGACTGCTGCCCTGGCAAGCACATTCTCCAGATCTCTCACCAACTGAAGACGTCTGGTCAATGGTGGCCGAGCAACTTGCTCGTCACAATACGCCAGCCAATACTCTTGATGAAGTGTGGTATCGTGTTGAAGCTGCATGGGCAGCTGTACCTGTACACGCCATCCAAACTCTGTCTGACTCAATGCCCAGGCGTATCAAGGCCGTTATTGCGGCCAGAGTGGTTGTTCTGGGTACTGATTTCTCAGGATCTATGCACCCAAATTGCGTGAAAATGTAATCAGATGTCAGTTCTAATATAATATATTTGTCCAATGAATACCCGTTTATCATCTGAATTTTTTCTTGGTGTAGCAATATTAATGGCCAGTAGTGTAGATTGCTGTTGCCTTCCCTAAAATCCTGGAATTTTCGAGCTTTCACGAACTGTGTATAATTGAAGGCTCCTCCCTTCAATGACCTCGTCATGCTGCTAATTATTGGTCAAGACTTAGTATCTGACCCAGCCAGTATCCGAGGTTGTACAGTCCCCTGCTTGCCCAGAAAATGAGCTTGGTCTGTATCCACCGTAAAGTCAGTTAATTATTGCACTCTGCAGTCTGTCTGTATGGCTCTCCCTTCTGTTCCTAGTGCTCATGTCAACTTTGCCTTTATGTTTCCCAGTTCCCCTATAATTAACGCTTCCTTCTGTTTGTGTTGTTTATTGTTATTCTCTTACAACTCTTTAAGCTGAAATCTGATGTATATGCTATACTGTTTAAGCTGGAAGGCGCTCGATCATCAGCTTTATTCTAGTAGCAAGATTTACTGCTTTTTGTTCTTGCAGTGAAGATGTTTGAGTACGTTATGCCCCCCCCCCCCTGCCCTTTCCCCTTCACTCTTCAACCACCAGCCCAACTCCAAAAGTCCTGGTTATGGTTACGAACTGATCTATAGCGTAGCTCAAGGACAAGGTTAGGCTGAAAGGTACCACTTCGGTTGTGAGTTGGAGATAAATCGAATATGATATGAAATGAAGGTTGCGGTGACTGAGATTAATTCAGCGATTCATAATTCCTTGCGCTCGCTCTGTGGGTGACATATAAGGAGAACGAGCAGGCCAGTCAAGCATCCGCACATTCCTCAAGGCGTTTGTGCTGTGAACTGCAGTGTGGAACCTTCCATTATGTACCATTTTGTGCCTTGGTCATGAGGCGTTATACGGCAGGGTTTACCATTATTTCCGAATATTGGCGAGCATTCAACCTCCCTTCAAGAACTGCCAACTTAGACCCGTTGTCACGCAGCTTCCTCTAACCTTCCAACATGTCGTCTACGGACAAGTCGTCGTCGATGTGATCGTCACAAGCAGATGCGAGACTCATCACTGACCATAACAAAGTAGCTTTCAATATCCCAATTGATTTTGGCTCTATACCATGCAGATATTTTTGTAGTACTATGCTAGCGGTAAGCGGTGCAGGGCACCTCAGGAGCTTAACCCGGGTCCAGTAATCTGCTAACACTATGGCTATAAGCTCTGCCCAGAATTCAACTGTCATCATCCAATTATTCGTCAAAGCAAGTAGACTTGTCATACGATCTTCTCGTGGTGCCTACCATTCTTGTCATACTTTTACCTGAGTCCACTTCGTCACCACTCGTTCTGCAGTCACTGTACTAAGTCAACTATCTGTCCGATATGTCGGTATGATGCTCCCGTGGCCCTCATGACAACATTTCGGTCTGTCTCAAAGTCCTAAACACGGTGATAAGTAGGACGTACACGTCTTCTGCGTATCCTGTGTTGCAGTCTCCCCCTGAAAAATTCCGGTAATTTTAGATAGAGCCAACAGCCATCATGTACTCAAACGATTCTTTATCTATAGAGTCGGCTTCTAATGTACTGAAAATAAGATCACACAAAACTGAAACTTAATCAACATATTGTACGACCCTGGAACTACTTGTGTCTCAGTTTAATAGTATTCGGTCAAGATATTCATGGTGTTCATTATGTTCATTTTCCATTTCCGTCAGTGTAACATTGCTGAGTATATAGAGAAACATTACAATACGTAACAGTGTAATAAACAAATATTTGATCGTATTTTTGTGCATATCATATAGATATACAGTATGTTACATCAACTAAGAAAATTACAAAGCGGGTGCGGGTTGGGGGACATGACCATCACCGACATTCCTTTCCAATCAACAGCTGCCGAAGCTGTGCAAGCGACAATCAAAAACTTTTCGCAGTCCATGATGGTTAAATTGAACATAACAGAAATACGAAGTTATTACTAAGGTGAATATGTTGAGAAACAGCTGAATAATAACGCTGTTTTTCCCAGTAAAGGATACCAGGGGACTATATCCCCTTTGTGTTTGCGACACTTGGAAAACTTACTCTCTCCGAGCCTCAGTATTATCATAAACGTAGCCGACGCTTGTTTCATACTATCGCCAGGCGTATTGCTTACTATACCTAGCATAGAGTGTTTGACGTTGCAAGCGTCGTTCACGTATGGCATGAACCAAACTTTCCTGATTTTCTCGTGGAAAAAACAAAGTACCAGAAACTGTGAAGAATTATCACATTATATGTGGTTTAAAACAACTACGCAAAACAAACCATCCAAGAGTTAATAGTGACGCAATGGCTTTGAGTGACGTTCTCTAATTACCATTAAGACCTCGTTCCAGCTTATCTGTCAGAGCCCATAAACACCGACGAAGCATGTGTTTTACGGAACGACGGGGGTGCAAAAATAGTAGACATGTAGATGTTAAAAATACAGTGTGCGCCGGGCGTTGAACCCGGCAATAAATAAAGTCTCATTGCGATACGATTGGAATCCATGCAGGGATCACATACAAAGAATAAGACCACTGGTCTGTGCAACAGGAACAAGGCGGCTATGTCGGTCGTCGAAATATTGTGCACAAAAATGGAATCGTCAGTTCGGCTGCGAACCAAAAAAAATATCCTCATCAGTCCCGCCGAGAAACCTCGTAAACCGCTGTGTCGGAAATGTACACGTACAAATTTTACTTTCGCAAATACTTTAGCTGGTGCAGTTTACGCTCTTTTCCTACGTCAAAGGCTTGGCAGTGCCACAGCTGCTGTGGTCTCCTCCTACGAGAGCTGCCCTCTCCACTTTACTCCCACTCCATATCCACCCCCCTCAACTCTCGAATCGAATGACAAACACGCGCGCTATGATAAAACTTAGCTTTCCCACCTCTCGAACGCCTGTAAGAATAGCTTTTAGTTCCACGTCCAAGTTTTTTTCCTCTCCTCTGCAGATCTCTAATTCTTTTAACGTCGCGAGATGTCTGATTTACGACTCGGATTACTTTTTAAAATTAAACTCCGAGTATGAAATGCCCTGCCCCGATTTCCAGCTCATAAAAGTAATTTGTAGTGTTTGGATATTAAACGTTCGAATTGGCAGAAGGTAAAGCAAATTTATTGCTGTGCATTAACATCGGCAGAAGTTGGTTTAGTTTTTGCATCTGCGAAAATTCGGGCTTGTCGGCAACTGTCGTTTATTACTGCGAAATCTAATCAAGTTATATTTAAGTATTTAGCGTCCGATAGGCGGCAATAAATTGTCCGGAAAACAGAAAGGCATAATGCGATCCCTCCGGTGCATAAAAACGCGGTGCGAGCAGTGCCGGCTCCCTCCTCGGTAAGACTAAATGGTTGCTCGCGCTGCAGATCCACACAATTTCAGCCCCCGAGAAGGGCGCCAACTGTTGGCGGATTTAAAAGCGTCCGCTGCTCTCCTCTTGGGCTTTTTTCGAAAATGGGGGAGTCAGCGTGACAGAAGATATCGGCGAACTCTGCAACAACAGATTCAGATTTTGCCATTTTACATGGAAATGAGAGGGCGACATAATGAGTAGCATGAATGTTGAGAAATACTGCTGCGCAATTCACACACACACACACAAAATTTAAAAAAAATTTAAAAAAATAAAAAAGTAGTTTCTTGTGACTAATGTTAGTGAGTTACAGTTGGAGTCAGTCACCTCATAGTATACCCAGGTGAACAATTTGTACGGATATGAAGCGAAATGATCACAAAGTCTCATTCGTATATAAAGCATGTGGCAGATTTCGGTACATTGGCAGGATACTGGGAAAAGGCTGTGAGTCTTGTGTATCCCACCTTCTTTTCTAAATACAGGGTGAATCGAAAGTACTCTTGATGTGCGGTTTTCACAAAATGGATTGGTAGTCAGAGGCTCGTATTGTTAGCCTAGAAACAAACTGTAATAATACTTAGAATGAGTATTTTTGTGGAAACATACACTTTTTAAATGGAATAATGCCTATTGACATTAACAAACTAAAACTAGGGTAAATTACAATGTCAGTGTTATTTGTAGCAGGATTTTAATGAGATTCGTTTACGACATACCGTAGAACCCCTCTAATCCGTCACCTTCGGGACTGGGACAATGGTCGGAACGAAAAAAGGTCAGATTATCCGAAAAATCTAATATTTATTACAAAAAATATAAAAAGACATTAAGTACAAAAAATTAAACGATTTAAGAACTCTACGACGTCTACAGTAATATAAAAAGATGTTTTTACACAGTGTTAAGCAATATATTAACTACAAAACGTCTACACACCCTATAATATGTATTGGTTTTTAAAAGGAAAAACGACAAACAAATTACAGTACTGTACTGTACTTAATAACGTATAAACGATATATATCTACTGTAAACTAAAAAAAATTTATAGCACTGTATATAAAAAAGAAATTTTTTGCAAAGAAATAAACTACTGTATGTACAAACTAAGAAATGATTATACTGTATGCATTGTTTTTACAGTAAAGACGAAAACAAATTACTTGGAAAAAATGTCAGTGATATATTTTTGTTTAGCAGATGTTATTCTAGATTTAGTTACAGTGTCCCTCCACGTTTTTATCCACAAAGCGTCCACTGGAGTTGAAGTTGGATTCTGCTCGATGTACTGAAGGGCTATGTCAAAAGCGTTTTTTGTATCGTTGTGTGAAATCCGGGTGGGAGGTTCGTCTTCGCCGTCCGAGTCCTCATTCACAGTTTCCCGGCTAACAGCAGCAACAATCTGGTCACCATTGAGCTCTTCAAAAGTGTCACAGTCTTTGTCACATTCGTTGATGCACTATTGAACTTCATTGGCAGGGACGTTCGGCTCCAGGGTTTGTAGATCTTTAACGATTTCCAGTGCGTCGTTGTTTTGCTCATCTCCGGGTGCCCTTTTTCAGGCATAACTTATGGCCAAAGCTTACGCCACGATTTCCGCAGTGTGTTAGGTTTCAGTTCATCCCATGCTGCAGCGATTGTGTAGATAGCATCTTTGATGGTCAGGGATTTCATTGCCTCAAATAAGTTATGACCTTCAGATTTTTCGAAGATTGAGCTGATATACTTTCTGCGATATCGCCTTTTTAACCATTCGAGAACGCCCTGATCCATTGGTTGGATGAGTGAGGTCACATTAAGAGGCAGAAAGAGAGCTTTTATGTCCCCTTTCACCAAATATTCCTCAGATGGATGCGATGGTGCGTTATCCAACAGCAGTAGAGCACGAACAGGCAGATTTTTTTTGCTTCAAGTCTTTTTCGACTGATGGCAAAAACTCGTCGAAAAACCAGGATTTTGGCCGGCCGGTGTGACCGAGCGATTCTGGGCGCTTCAGTCTGGAACCGCGCGACCGCTACGGTCGCAGGTTCGAATCCTGCCTCGGGCATGGATGTGTGTGATGTCCTTAGGTTAGTTAGGTTTAAGTAGTTCTAAGTTCTAGGGGACTGATGACCTCAGATGTTAAGTCCCATAGTGCTCATAGCAATTTGAACCAAACCAGGATTTAAAAAGGTTGCAGTCCATCCAAGCGGATTTTTGATTGTGGTAATAAACCGACAAGGAAGATAAGTTTATATTTTTGAATGCCCTTGGCTTCTTAGATTTGACAATGACGAACAAGAGGAGCTTGTGGGTACCATCTGCGTTGCTACAAGGAATGACTGTTATTCTATATTTTATAAATTTCGTGCCTACCACAGATTCATTTGAAGCTGCGAGCATTTTTGTTGGCAACATTTTAAAGTTCAACCCTGTGTCGTCGATGTTGGCAGGGTAACAGTTCATTTTCTTCTACAATTTCTTGAAACTTAACAGAAAACTCCTTAGCAGCTGCGGCATCGTCACATAGTTTTTCACTGCAAATAGTAACAAATCGGACACCAGGACGAGTTTTCCAACCATCAATCCAACCTTCACTGGCAGCACATTTACTTTCGGCTTCCAGTTTTTTGTGCAAAACTATCGTTTTTTTTTAATTTAATAATTGGCCCGGATATTAGAGTTACTTTCCTTCTTTCTTGACAAAACCACATCCACAGTGACTTATCAAGCAGATAAGTTTAGGCTTTTTTGATGTTTCGCGATTCTTCAGAGTGTTTTCATCATCAATCGTAACTGTATAGGATTTAATGTCTTTCCGATTCTTCCTCCAATCCTTAGTTGTCATAACACCTACATTCAGTTCCTTTGCAATTTTTTGGAGCGACTCTCCTTCGTCCAGTCTTTGCAGCACTGCTAATTTTTCATGTAGTGAAAGAGTTACGTGTTTACGTTCGAATCCAGACATGTTGAAAAACAGACATCTGTAAACACAATGAATCTACAGTAATAAGTACCGTAGAGAATACGGAATAAAGCAAACAATGACGTTTTTTAGTCCCAACAAAGGATAAAACTGCACAATAACGTACAGTATAACAGCGATTACGTGATAATGATAGTGTAACATAACACATGGACGACGTAACAGAGGGAAGCATGTGAGACAGAAGAGGAGGAAATTAACGTTACTACTGCTGTTGATCCGCACGTTAGCTCCCCCGCAATCTCACGAGGAAGTGGTACGAGTCAGGCAAGAGCCCTACATATTGACATACGAGTAGGTTCCATCCCTGTCACATCACTCTCTATCAAGAGCTGCATGGAAATGATTGTCAGAATTGTGTTAACGTCTGTACATAGGCATTAAGACAGGATACGTCAGTTGTAAGAGGTGTCTTGTTTAGTGATGAAGCCACATTTACTAATCATCGCCAGGTAAACCGCCGAAACATACCCTGTTGGTCTGTTGTTAACACCCGTTGGCTTCGTCAGGTGAAAGTCAGCGTTCTTGGAGTGCAAACATTTAGTGTAGGAGAGTGAACCTTCAACTTACATGTCCGTTTTCATAGACAGAACACTGAACTCGCACATCTATTGCATCCACCAACACACTCTTCTATGGATGCTAGGAGATGTTCCTCTTTAGGTTATGTGGAACCTGTGGGCCAACATGATGGCTGTCCACCCCATGGTGCACGAATTGTTTCCAAATTGTTGGACTGGTCGCAGAGGACCTGTACCTTGGCCGACCCATTCGCCGAATTTGACACCTGTAGAGTTTTTTTCTGAAGGCGAAGCTGACAGACGCTGTCTACAAGGACATACCATCTACACCCGATGATATCCAACGATGTGTTACTGCAGCCTGCTCGGACATCTCCGCTGTAATGCTAGCACGTGTGAAGCAGTCGTTTCTTATCAGATCAGAAGGGTGTACTGCCGCTGCCGGTGGTCATTTTGAATACAACCTGTGATGGTCAGTTGTCTGGTTACTCGTCAGTATCCACATGACTAATGTATGCACTTGTTCTTTAGTGTGTGCGACAATAAATGTCGAGTGAGAAATTTTCAAAAGGTGATATTTAGTAAACGACTCGCACTAGAATCCTCCAACAAACACCACTGACTTTCTAATTTACTCTACTTTTAGTTTGTTAATGTCAATAACCATTGTTTCATTTGCAAAAAGTATATTTGCACAAAAACACACTTTGTAACTGTTATTGCAGTCTGTTGATTGGGTAACCAATTCACTTTGTTGAAACCGCACATCAATAGCACTTTCATTTTCCGTAACACTTGCGATACAAGTTTTAGGTGATTCACCCTGCCTAAAAGGAAATAGCCTGGTTGGTTCACTGACTCATCATCTCCGAACCCAAGCCGCCAAGGATAGAAACTAGAAATTTAGAGAGGATGTTGATCTCGTATTGTAGTCGTCGGTTAAATTCCTGCATTAAGGGGGTTAATTACGGAGTGAAAGGCCTTTTGAAAACATATTTCGCTATTAAGACAATATTGAAGTTATAACTACTAAAGCTGTTACTTGGTGTCTCGGTTAGAAATTAAAAAAATTAAGACTTCGGCATTTTTGGTAATTCAATCCGTAAGGGGGTGAAACAGTGAGTTAAGGATTTTTTGAAAATAAATAATTATGAAGGAACTACTAAAGCATTTTTAAATCTACAAATTGGTGTATGGCTACTCTGTGAGACATAAAAAAATTGGAAATGCAACACCTAAGAAGGTGAAATAGCGAATGAAAGTTTTTATGAAAATATTTCATTATGTTTAAACATTTTAAGGTAAATCTATGAAAATTGGTATTTGACTTCTCGGTTAGAAGTAAAGAAATATGTGTTGGGGATAAAAATTCTAATGGAAATACAGTATTACCACAAGAACTCAAAACGCAGAATTAACAAAAACCTCCGACTCCAGGCACCACAACCGTTCTGGTCAGAAGTACATTCTGAAAAGGCCATCCTTATATGGCCTTAATTAGCTAAAAAGTCTTTAGCTTACAATAAATTTTATTTGATTTTTCAATAACACCGTTTTTAGTTTTATATTTATTGTAAATGACTTGAACTAAATCGAAAAGAGCTATTTAACAGTCATAACGACAAATCGGCTTTTTCATAATTGCATAGAAAAAGAAACGGATCTTTAATGCATTAATTTTTTAGTGGCCTAATGTGTGTTTATAAAATTATTTTTGTTGTAATTGTTACGTAAACTAATCAATGCTGATGACAAAATAGGTCCGACATTTAAATGCTGTTCCATGAACAGAAATATCAGTTTGAGATGAGAAGATACAGTACTCCTAGGTTCTTAATTTCTGTATGAACAATGCGCGTAAGAATATAATGTAGAGATTCAATTAAATTTTCAAAATTAAAATGCGCAAATCTTATATGAAGAATTGTTTTATTAAATTTCAATACCCTATCTGCAGCTTAGTTTGCATAGAATAGATACTTTACATTTCTTCACAGTGTGTAGATTTACACATGAGCAATGGCTGTAACAACATACAAATTCGATTAAAGAAAAAAAAGTGTCTGCAGACCACACAGTGTACGCGAGCGAAGTAGCGGGCGCTAAGCTTGTCTCACTATACTGCTCAAGTATGTAGGACCCATTCCAAATAGGACTAACGAGGCAATAAATTAAAACGTCATGCGTGATGAAGTTTTATTACACACCATTTTAAGCAAAACCTTGTTTTTCACTCATCTAAATGTTTGTGACATCATATCTCCTGAACTATAACTCGTACAATGATTTAAATCTGCAGGTATCTTTAGTGGTATATGTGGATACTGTCTCTAAAATCTGTTGCGAATGTAGTGGATGGTGAAGAAGTAATGAATTAAACGTCATGCCTGATGCTGTAGTTTGACTGTTTGAATAGCAGTAACGTATCAAGCAACAAAATTTTTTCTGTTCTTCATTTTATGGGAGCAGTCAGCGATAAAACGTTTTGTAAAGGTTCGAAATTATGTGTAAAGTTTGTTGCAAGTCGCCAGGTGCTCTCATATTCGAATACTGGATGAATATACATCAGCCAGAACATTGTGTGTGTTCTGTATTGTGTGTATTAAACCGGGGACCTAGAAACGACGGAGAGGCTTCGTTCCACCGTAGCCCTCAGTGGTTCACAACCCCATAACAGGCCACAGCAGTCCAACCACTCCACCGCCACTCACACCGAACCCCGGGTTATTGTGCTGTTCGGCCCCGCCGGGCGGATTCGTGCTGGGGACCGGCACGCCTTCCAGCTCGGGAAGCAGCGCGTTAGACAGCATGGCTAGCCGGCGGGTAGCCAGAACATTATGACCACCTACCTAATAGCCGGTATGTCCACCTTTGGCACGGATAACAGCGTCGACGCGTCGTGCAAGGAAACAATGAAGCGTTGGTAGGTCGTTGGAGGTAGTTGGCAGCACATCTGCACACAAAAATCACCTAATTCCCGTAAATTCCGGGGAGGGTGGCAATGAGCTCCCACACGACGTTCAGTCACATCCCAGATGCGTTCGATCAGGTTCAGATCTGGCGAGTTGGGAGGGGGAGGATGGAGGGAGCAGCACATCAACTGGAACTCTCTAGTGTTTTCCGTAAGTCATTGCCTAACACTCCTGGCCTTGTGACATGGTGTATTATCTTGCTGAAAAATGCCACTGCCGTCGGGAAACATGATCGTCATGAAGGGTGTAAGGAATGTGTCAGAACTCTCCACTACATAAGACAATATATCCAACCTAACGTTATTCTTTGCATTGTGTAAGCACTCTGATATCGATAGTAACAACCTGAGGCCGGAACATGGGAGCGCGATTCTAAGCATTGTTGTGAGATGAGGTCTATCTGTGAGAGAGGAAAGAGTAGTGTCGGTCGAGAGCTCGGAGACAGAAGACGTGTCACGCTGCCCTCACGTCGGTGATGGCAGATCTTACCACACTCAAGGCCTGATTTAATTTATATAGCCAGGAGAGATCTAGATGGCTTAACTACACATGAAGATGGGATTGATGGTAAAATTCGCAAGCATAGTGCAAAAGCAATTGCAAGGTTAGGCTCGTGATTGTTAGTCCAAGTTCGCGATAATCCTATGTTTTGCATGTCAGTGATAGAAGCCTCCTTATCCTCCAAACAATAATAATTATTCTCCACATGTAAATAATATGCTGTGGTTACTACATGTTATTGCAGTTTTGAAATTGAAATAATTTGTTAATCTGGCACTCAGCCATTATTGATACATTTGTCATTTGTCACTGTCATTATTAATACTTGTTCATGATGATCCTGAATTTTTAAATAGACCTAATTAATGGAATCCCTTCTCAAAAGTTATTTAGTACTTAACAGCACCCAAGCAAACTCCTTTTTATTAAATTCATTCTTAGTAACAATAAGCCTTAGCCGCTGCTGCTGCATGCTGCTGCGTATTACTGTAAACCACATGGAAAAAGGCAGTCATCTAAAAAGGTGAGTGCAAACTTAGGGCCAAAACAGAGACACTGACACATCACAACACGTCATGTACTCTAGTCCAGCAAATTCCGTTGCACAAGTCAGATTCTATATCACTTGTAAAATTCTTATTCAAATACGCAGTCAGATAGCTTATCGAAATGTTAGTTTTAAGTTTTCATGTCACGATCTGTTGAGGGCTTAAATGACAGTGAAACTGACACTCATACAACACACACACAGTGTTATGCAGGTTAGATTCCGTTTACTGATAGCTCAGGTTGGTTATCGAGTCCAGTTTCACAGACGAACATAGGCAATATTGGCTGCAGCTACGTTACACGTATTGGTTGCATATACGTTACAAAGGCTATACGTGATCTGGAACCAGTGTACATCACTCCTTGGCTCTCATGGCGCCGACCTCCAATGGACTCATGGAGGCCCACGTGAATGTTCCCCAGAGGATAATATAACCACCGCCAGCACAACTCCGCCCGCAGTAAAGGTGTGAAAGAGCTGATTCCCTGGAAGACGACGGATTCGCGCACTCCCATCGGCATGGTGAAGAAGGTTTCGGGTACAACGCTCTGCTACTGCGCCAACATCTAATGCCCATGGTCACGTACCCATTCCAGTCGTAGTTGACGATGCAGTGGTGTTAATATTGGCACATGCATAGATCGTCGGCTGCGGAGGCCCATCGTTAGGAGTGTTCGGTGCATCGTGTGTTCCCACACACTTGTGCTCTGCCCAGAGGTGCAGTCTGATGTTAGTTCAGCCATAGTTCGTCGCCTGTTCTCTTTTACCAGTCTGTTCAGACTGCGACGTCCGACGCCTATAGTGAGGAGTGGCCGCCAAACCCCACGACGTCTGGATGTGGTTTCATCTTCGTTTCGCCACGTGTTGAAGACACTCACCAACTCGTATAGTTACCGATATGCTCGCGCCGAGCCGCCGGGCTACCACATGCTGCCCTCGGGCTAAATCAGGAAGATCGCGCGCCTTCCCCATTCTACACTCCTGGAAATGGAAAAAAGGACACATTGACACCGGTGTGTCAGACCCACCATACTTGCTCCGGACACTGCGAGAGGGCTGTACAAGCAATGATCACACGCACGGCACAGCGGACACACCAGGAACCGCGGTGTTGGCCGTCGAATGGCGCTAGCTGCGCAGCATTTGTGCACCGCCGCCGTCAGTGTCAGCCAGTTTGCCGTGGCATACGGAGCTCCATCGCAGTCTTTAACACTGGTAGCATGCCGCGACAGCGTGGACGTGAACCGTATGTGCAGTTGACGGACTTTGAGCGAGGGCGTATAGTGGGCATGCGGGAGGCCGGGTGGACGTACCGCCGAATTGCTCAACACGTGGGGCGTGAGGTCTCCACAGTACATCGATGTTGTCGCCAGTGGTCGGCGGAAGGTGCACGTGCCCGTCGACCTGGGACCGGACCACAGCGACGCACGGATGCACGCCAAGACCGTAGGATCCTACGCAGTGCCGTAGGGGACCGCACCGCCACTTCCCAGCAAATTAGGGACACTGTTGCTCCTGGGGTATCGGCGAGGACCATTCGCAACCGTCTCCATGAAGCTGGGTTACGGTCCCGCACACCGTTAGGCCGTCTTCCGCTCACGCACCAACATCGTGCAGCCCGCCTCCAGTGGTGTCGCGACAGGCGTGAATGGAGGGACGAATGGAGACGTGTCGTCTTCAGCGATGAGAGTCGCTTCTGCCTTGGTGCCAATGATGGTCGTATGCGTGTTTGGCGCCGTGCAGGTGAGCGCCACAATCAGGACTGCATACGACCGAGGCACACAGGGCCAACACCCGGCATCATGGTGTGGGGAGCGATCTCCTACACTGGCCGTACGCCACTGGCGATCGTCGAGGGGACACTGAATAGTGCACGGTACATCCAAACCGTCATCGAACCCATCGTTCTACCATTCCTAGACCGGCAAGGGAACTTGCTGTTCCAACAGGACAATGCACGTCCGCATGTATCCCGTGCCACCCAACGTGCTCTAGAAGGTGTAAGTCAACTACCCTGGCCAGCAAGATCTCCGGATCTGTCCCCCATTGAGCATGTTTGGGACTGGATGAAGCGTCGTCTCACGCGGTCTGCACGTCCAGCACTAACGCTGGTCCAACTGAGGCGCCAGGTGGAAATGGCATGGCAAGCCGTTCCACAGGACTACATCCAGCATCTCTACGATCGTCTCCATGGGAGAATAGCAGCCTGCATTGCTGCGAAAGGTGGATATACACTGTACTAGTGCCGACATTGTGCATGCTCTGTTGCCTGTGTCTATGTGCCTGTGGTTCTGACGCTAATATTGGATCCACTTATCGACTCCACGTCATCAGGCAATTTTCCCCCTCACAGAGGCCTTCACTATATTATTTCCCCGTATTCGCTCTTTCCTCAGTGGGATTCCCTTGCATTCGTAATGTTAGTGCTCTTGCTTTCTAATTTCCCCGAAGGTTTTTTGACTTTTCAATAATCTGGGTCATTGCTTCCGATTATCATTTCTTTTTCGATTTCTTCACATTTCTTTTCCTGCACCCACATTGCTATGGACACCGTGCACTTTCTATTTATTTCATTCCTATGGTGTTTATATAGCTGTAGTACCGTCTTTAGGGATTCGCAAACTGTATCACGGGACTGGCAGATGCTTTTGTGTAAACGTAATTTGTCCTACATAACGAAATCATATCGCCACAGATCCTCAATTTTATTTTTCCTTTCTTCTATGTATTATCTCGTCAGCAGTTTGGCTGCATGAGATGTTAACCTGGTTATATTTCTTTATATTTCTTCGTTCAAATCGTCCCTCATCTGAGATATAGCCGGTAATTATCTCACTGCATTCATTTTACAAGTGGTAAGTGGGAGAGAGTAATATACTCGTAGTTGCTCACAACACATAGAAGAAGCTCACCTATCACTTCCTCTTTTGTCAGAGAATCACGTACCCTTCCACATTCCCAAGGATCTTCCAGTTTTAGATATATGGTAGTTGCATCTACGTGAGTTTGGCGAGTGGGGGACGTCCCCAGCTAAGTCACAGACCCCTGCTAATTCTCTCGAAATTCCATCACGTTGCGATAGCACTGTTCTGTTTGTAAGAAGATTGTCTAGCCCTCTGCCCATAGTGGCTATGTAGAACGCTATCACAACGAGAAAAAGTAGCCCACTAACGTAGGGTGGGAATTTAACAACCGACACACACACGTAAAGAAAAATAGCGAAGTTGTGCTAGGTGTTAACAGCCCTACTGCGCTTACAAACAAATTTAGAATGCATGGCCAGAAGCGATATCATGATCATGTGAGCAGAAGTGTCAGCATCTTGGATCTTTAGTGCAGACTATACATAAAAGGAGCTTTGAATGCTGATCATCTGTAACACAATGGATCCCTAAGGGTGTTGATGAGGTGAATCGGTGGGTCGAATTGTTTCTTTTGTATGATACTTGTAACCTGTGCAGAAGAGCTACTCCCACATTCATCTCCTGAATTGGCATATTTATGCTGATCAATCTGTGATGTGCTGGAGATTTGGTTCCTTCATCCTAAATGTAGAACATACAATGTGAGGCTAGCATCTTTCAAAGGTTGGTCATTAGCTATTAAGCAACGTCCTGACAAGCTAGGCGGAGCTGTTTACTTTTATACTGGTAACAGAGATGAAACTGTGTGTTTACATTGTGGTGCAGCGGTTTGAAATATTGGGATGAAACGAATAACCCATAGGCTGAACATGCTGCGTGATTTTCCAAGTGTTTGTTTGTGCTTCTTGCGAGGGGTAAGGGTTTTCTGGATAATATTTGTCAGAGCAGAGATGCAAAAATTAGTGCAAAAGTTGCAGCTAATATTAAACCTCCAGCAAATCTTCTGTAAGCAGCATCAGAATACCACGTGACAGTGAGAGCTTCTGACAATGCTCGTCTATGTATAATCTTCTTCCAGGTAGAAATAGGAGTACTATTCTTTGCAGATATATTGCTGCTTGCGTTGAATGTGGAACTACCCTTTCCTCGTTTGCTGTGTGTCACAGAGGTGTTTTAGCTACAGTAAGAGCATTTTTGATGAAGGAAATGATGTAAGAAATACTATTATCTTGTGAGGCATTTTATATACTTTGTTAATACATATTGTAAAGAATAAAATATTAATAAAATATTACCGTTAAAATGGATTCTTTTCTTGTTTTTTACTACATCAGTCACAGACTGATCTTAATACGATGTCTATGATTACATTGTGGTCTACGTCGAAGAATCGTGACTTTTTAGTGCCGAAGCATAGAACTGACATGCAACACTACTGATATGTCAACGTATGCAGTCTTCCATCGGGTTAAAAAACATCATTTAGCCTTCAGTAGAGCGCTGTTGTTAAGATATGTGCTACACAGTTCCAGATGATCCAGTAACAAGTGCTTTGCGACATGCACATCCCACTAAACTAATAGCAAATAGTTCTGTATTGGGGTGTATTGTAGGGGAAAAAAGAAAATCTGAGTACTGGCTACAGCCATACCTCATATTGCTTTAGTATAAAGCATTACACAGCACATGAAACAGGAATTGGCCATTGAAGATACTTGGTTTCCTAATGTATGCACATGCTTCGGATGGAGGGATGATGTCATATATCAGTACTTTAATAGTGGGAAGCCTATGCACACTAGAGACAATGCAACATTTTCCACAATCAGGAGCAGGGTATATACTGGGAGAATTTGGTATGGATGCAGAGGAAGTACAAAAACTTTATCTAAAGCACAACTGGTTGCCGTTGAAATGGACCATCAGCCTCTACTAATGCAAAGGCCTCCTATAGATGACTACTAGCTTATGAATTGGGACAAAATGCTAGATTTTTTTTATCAGAACGGATGTGTGCACTACAAAACGTTTCAGAGAAAGGTTGACATTTTCTTCCACAAAAAAGAAACTGCATTTTAAGTTCTGATTTATAGCTATGGAGTTGACCTGTTCAAGTTTGATCCTGCCTAAATGCTAGTCATATGGAAGTACATTTCACAAGTCAGTATGGGATGCACCTGATGTCGAAGACTGTAGTTTTAATGGAACATTTTGTAAGTGGGCTGCTTCTATGTTGGCAGCGCTATGTAGCGCTTTGCATTGGATCTCTGATTGCGCTTTCTTTGTAAGGGACTCTGTGGCTGGTTGGACTCGTTGGAAGTTAATCGCCAGTAGTGTTGGGCAGTTGGAAGTTAGTCGCCAGCAGTGATGGAAGTACTGTTGGGCAGTTGGAGGTGAAAAGCTACCAGTGGTGGATGTTAGATGTGAGAAGTTAGCATTGATGGAGGATAGATGTCTGAAGTGTTAGCGAAGGCTAACGATCTGGAAGTATCCGACTTGGAGATTGAAAATTATTCATGATTATATACCTTTGTACTGGATGTCAATGACGATTTATATTCGTGTCTGACCTGGATGTCACATTATTATGGTAAAAAAATACATTATTCAGTTTGCTACAAGATGTTTCCTTTGCTAACCACATGCCTATTAGTAATCAGTGGCTTTAGTAGTTAGAATCTTTTTTTTTATCTGCCAGGATTGATGCTCGCTGTATTGCAGTAGTTCATATAATGAAGATTTTTGTGAGGTATGGGCTTAATGAAATGTATAGGTTATCGTTAAGATTTCTTTTTAGTCAGGGGTATTCTTTTGAATTAATTATTTGAAGGTTGTAATTTTTTTGAGCAGTCAGATTGCGTTTTTCTGGAATATTGTGGGTCAGTGTTTACATGACAAGAAAAAGTAAAGAGAAATTAGTCTCAGTATGTTCAGTTTCAGTCAGCTGTTACAGAATCAAACAACGTAGAAGTTTCATCTTCTCAGTCATTCAGCAATTTAAGAATAGACTCACTCAAATAAATAAAGAAGTTTCATACAGTCGACCCTTAGCCGAGGATGCCTCACTGGAATCTTCTGATTTTTCTGTTAGTTTCAATAATTAGTGTATGATTAGAAATTATTGTTACTGCTAGCGCGTAATAGTATAGAGAATTTCCTTTGTAGTTGTAGTTTTTCATTGCTGTACAACATTGTAATGAGCAAAGAAGTTGTGGCATGCATGTGGAGTTGCACCAAGTATCTCGCAGTCGCCTTTGCAATTAATTAGATATTCATTATTTTCAGTCCTATTTCAGTGTGTCTTCGTATTTTTGCTTTTCAAATTGTTTTTTCTGTGTTATCGTGTGAAACAGTGTGCCAACTGTGACGTGTGAGAAGCGTAACGTTAGGCTGAAAGTAATTTGAGAGGTGACAGTGACGACGAGCGTAGCTTGTTGGTACCATCAACGAAGTGATAAATATTTAAAACAATAATTTGGTAATTGTGTATAGGGATATGGATTAGGCAGTAAATGACGGTGTAGAAATAGAAACTATTAGTGAACACAGAAGTATTTCGACATATCGATCGGTAGCTGTTAACCTCAGGAATGCGAAATGACAGAATGAAATCTTGGAAATACTGTAGATTCAGATTTTGCGTCATCAGCTTTTTCTCAATTAAGTCGACACATTTTCTGCTTTTCAAAATATGAGTGTTGACGGTGCAAACTCATTGACGAAAAACACAAAGGAACATGTTTCTGACACTAATACATTGTTATTGCAATTAATGCAACAAATAGGACAAAAGCTTCAAAAGTTAGATTCAATGGAACAAAATCAGCAACGAACACAGCAACAGCTACAAAAGTGACACAACGTTTGAACAAACACGTGAAGGTTTAACTGCTGAGTTACTTAAAATCTAATCTAAATGTCCAAAAGTTTGTAAAGATTAAAAACGCAAATTTGTGAGCATTTTCAGCCTTTTTTTTCGCGACATGAAAACACATGTTGTAGAATCATGAAGCAGCCATAAAAAAACTGCAGACTATTGTTCACGAAAATCACGACACCTTGCAGGCTAAAACTGACACAGTTGTGTCTACCGATACGGTTACGCAACTTGCGCAAAATCAGGAAAACCTAAAGGACACAGTAGATACGATTTCGACACAAATGGATACTCTGAAAATTGATTCAGAAAAACACACGGAGGAAATCAGTACATTATCGGAAAAAGTAGCCGAACTTTCCGACCAACTAACTAATTTATCTACGAAGGTAGATGATGAGCTGAATGATACAAGACCGGTAGCCTTTACTGACACAGAAGAGTACGAACAAATTAGGAAATTCAAACAAAATCAGAATCAAATGCATACACAGTACAAAAGAGTAATGCGGGAGGTACAAGATCAGTTGGCACAGGTAATACAAGAATTACATATTTCAGAGGGCACTCGCGCTCCGACACAGGAAGAGGGATTTAGAAATACGGAAAAGCCACAAAGTAATAACACAGAGCATTTCGGAAATTTTGAGAGAAATTGGCAAGGTGCATCGAATCTTGAGAAGAAACCGCCGACACGACGTAAGAATGACATATTTGCGACTCTGCGTGATGACTTTCAGTATAAGTTCTTCATCACAATGCGTAAATTCAGAACATTTTGGAATTCTAGTAATGATATATATCCACAGGCTTGGCTTCATCAATTTTCTTATTGCTTCCCTCCTAATTGGTCATTTAAAAAAAAAAAAAGAAGAAAGAAAAATTACACCACATTTCTCGTGTAAAACCGCTTATTGAGAAACAATTTGCATTCTGACTTAGTCTTTTCCATTAAACTTTTCAGTTGAAGTTACTACTACACTTTGTCACATTTCGCATGTAGCGATCTTTTAAAGTCAACTACCCATCAACAACCTATGGAATTTATTAACACAGTAATTTTACGAGTTCACATTGTGATGACCTCAACCCACATGAAAAATAATTATCAAAATCTGAACTGTGAAGTCATCCAAAATTCTAGTTGGAAAACCACACTCTTTGTTATACTTCTCAATTGGTCACGATCCCACTTTGTTTATCAACTGAAAACTCTAATACTCACGAGAAACTGCTCTGAAATTAACCTGAACGGACAAAATTGTGTATATATTCTCTAAAACTTCAAAGACATCTAAGACAATATCTGAAAGGAATTAGAAAAAGTGACAAAATTTCGTGACTCACACACAATACTGTAAATAATTGCATGAACACTGGGGGGGGGGGGGAGGGGGGTGTTCACCATACATCTACCCACTTTTGAGTATAATCAGTGTCTCTTAATACTACGACTCGTAGCACTACAATATCATAAACTTTTATTACTGGGTAAACAGTCCCTACGTGATTTGACAGCT
Organism: Schistocerca cancellata; assembly: GCF_023864275.1. Lineage (NCBI taxonomy): Eukaryota > Metazoa > Arthropoda > Insecta > Orthoptera > Acrididae > Schistocerca > Schistocerca cancellata. The sequence goes on from NC_064630.1 coordinate 198,116,271, forward strand.
CACATTTATAATTCACTCTCACATCAGGAAATGCACCAATACGGGAATAGCAGTTTTTACATTATTGGTCAGAACGCAAGCAATTATAGCGGTCTCTGTAATTTTCGCGCGAAGCTATATTTCGGGACAAAATACTCTTATTAGTCACTGTCATATATATAGTCTCATAACAATACATAAAACTACATAAAATAACTACAATAATTTTGACATGCAAGGAGAATTAGTTGTAATGAGAGGAAGAAGTTTATATTTACTGGTGTTTCAACAATGACAACCAGGCAACTTTTAATTCACTGATTATAATTTTATTTTCGTTAGCAGAAAGCAAACATAAACTAAACAAAGAATTTATTTGAATAGAATCTGTAATTCTTATACTTTTAATAGAGAAAGAAAGTTTCTAGGTTAGGGGATAGCTTTCGGCGAAATCACTTAACTTTTTGTTGCTTACGAAGCGTTGCGTTGGGCAGCACGATGTCGGCGGGTTACGATGATGAGAGCAGGATACAGGCAGTTCCGCTGGTTAATCTTCTCCGGCGAAACGCAAATAAAGTTCCCGCACACTGTATCATTAACCCCGTGGTGATTAACAAACCACAAGACGCCAGTATACGACCGTTGCTGACATGTCCTCTTACGTAGACATCGCTCGTTTTTACACTTTATACACTGCCCGTGACGCTATCGTCCATAATTACACAGTTCGTCACATTCATATAGTCTTAGCCACAAATACATAGTTAATAGAATTGTTCTTGTGTGTAAAGCACACCGTTAACAATGTCCACTCTGTTCTCGCATTTCAAACTTCGACAACGTCACTGAAAGTCATTTATATTGCACAGTTAATTAAAGTCTTCACTTTCACGGCTTGATAGAACGTGATAGACAACAGTTCCACCACCCAAAACCAATACCAGCAAAGTTCATTCGCATAAAAGCACTGTTCGTGTCGGCCACAACAAAGTATTGTTAGTGGCACTTCCACAGTCCGGTTTATTTGCTCTTAAAATTCGCTGGCGATGGCATTACATACAACAGTGGTAAAGAGAATTAACAATCTGATAGTTCGGTATCGCTGTCCATACAATTACGTGTGCTTTTCATAAAACACAGTACTATTTTTCCGCGCACGCTTCACAGAGACACCATCCACCATCCCCTCTGCTACACAACAACCTTTCGACTATCGATACCACTATCGCTGTCACTTGGCTGTAGATGTTATATCGTTATCGTAAATTACATAAATCTTTATAAATGTTATTGACTGCATTTTTCACAATTAATAATATTCCAAAAGAGAACTTTACAAACTTTACCACAGGTACACAGCAAGAAACATATTTATCCATTGGCAAACGAAATAATCACAATTACATCTTTACATTTGAAAACCACAGTAGAATGTTATATGATCACAATTAGAAATGCCCATATGAACAAAAGAAAAAGAATAGAAATCTAAAGAAAATCACGAAAAAAAATTTTATATGCGTAATTAGCAATGCCTTCACAACTTTTACAGGGAACAGACGACCAGTCTCATTCTGAGTACAACTTTTGCTTCTCAGTATCACGATTACGCCACGACTATAATGCTCACATTGTTGGAACATACACTGATAATGAGGTTGTACTGCAACATTTTGGCTTACTTGAAAAGACATTTTGTATTTAAAGTGCTTTCGGAGAGGTTGCAGTCGACACAGTATTTGGTTTGTTTGATGGCTACACGATTGTACTACGACGCTACTAATGAGTGACACAGTTTTCATTGTTATTTTTGCGCTGTATTTGTTTTATGTCTGCACTGTTTTTCTGCATTCTTCTGAAAAGTAAGACATATTTTCATAATGACTCTTGTGACATAGCTACAATGAGTTAGATATTTTTCGTAACACAACAATAGGGTACAGTACAGTACTTTCTTGGTCACGGTAATGTACGCGGCAACTACGAAATCTATAGACATAGCACTTTACTTTTGTATATGACACAGTAAGTACTTCTGAAGAACTTTTCTTATAAATGACGATAATTACGACACTTGGCACATTTTTACCGTTAGCCAATGACAGAAATTATCTTACAGGAAGACGCACAGTTTAGCGCTACATGCCACGCATTTGAGTGATTTTTTCTCGTACTTGGAATATTTTTAGAAATATTTAGAACTACTGTGCTACAGAGAAGGTTTTCGTTGTTGTTATCTGTAACATCTGAGAGTATAATTGTATCAGTCCTCAGGGGGGTACATGCTTACTTTATGTACCATGCGTGTGGCAAGCACAAGGAGCGCTAGCTAACATGGTATTCGCTTATACAACTTTACACATTGGTTCCATATTTCTATAATACAGAATTACACAGCTATCTGATTGTTTAACTGAGAGAGACAAAAATTTTTTTAACTACATCAGTGAGACACATTTACATAATTACACAGTTGAATTACTTCACACTTATAAAATTGTACTTTGTCTGCATTTTGGAAACTGTTCACATTTACTTTAGAAACCACTGTGATACTATGAGAGATTTGAATGATCTATTTTGTATGGGATCATTATTTTTCAAGTACGTTTGAGGTAGATGACTCTATTGAAGCGAGCAAACAGAATTTTTTTAGAGGGTTTGAGATTATTGAAGGAAGCTACGACGATTTTGAGATGTGACTGATCTGTTATGAGATGTTATTATAGAATCGTACTTGAAGAGTTATGAGATGTGAATATATATGTGAATGTGAGTACCATAATGCCAACGGTAATTTTTGGACACTGTTATTCATGAGATTTCATTTCTACACACTTCTAACGTAAATTTGCAACCTGTGAAATTTTTTATTGGTATCAAGCTGTCATTATAGCAGAGACTGCCGTCGTAAATATTTCCGTGAAGTGTGTCTGTGACCTTGACATAATGCTGCGCTGGGCTGTGCGCTACTGCCTTTGAAATATACTTATTGTTGTGTGGACTTTTAAGTTTCCATGTGCTACTTAAGCTGCTTTGAAGCTACCCATACCTTTGCAAGTGCTCACATGGTCATAGAAAAGAGAGGCTTTTGACGTTATTGACATTTCTTTGCAGAATGCATCACAGACATGACATGGTATTACTTGGAAATATATGATTACACTGTGGAGCTCGTACTTTGTGCTATTTACTGAAATGCTTATGAAGTGACGATAAATATTTTTATGTGTACAGACCTCATTATGACAAGTGTCTTACTATGAGAGTTGAGAGAATTTTTACTGACTTATGAAATGCTGTATGGCTATTGAATGACATTTTCATGCTTTGCCTTGTACATATTTGTTTATTTTATTTGATATCTAGTTTCTAGTTGCACTGTAGCATTGATTTGTAAAATAAAATTTAATATGTATACTAATGTATACACCTTCTGTCTACAGACCTATTAAATAATAATTTTGTGATCTACATTCTTAAAAAAAGAGCACTAGGAAACGAAAGAAGCATAAGAAGGAGAAGTGATTGATAACAGGAACTGTATACATAATTTCCTTTTCAAGGACTTGGTAATTTTTTGGTAGAATAGGTTGTTGTGGCGCATCACTTTAGTGCTAGGATGAGACATAGACATTAAGATGTAAATAGACATTCTGTTATTTGCATTTCTATCTCTACTGTAATATTTTTTCTGCTTGTGCTTTGTCATGTTTAGGTATAAGTCATTGCATTTGCTGCTGCTATTTGCCAGGCATTGTCCTACTGAATTTTACTTTGTACTACTCTTATAAGCCAGTTTTACGACTGATTTATTTTTCTTGTTTGCTGCATATTGGATTATATTAGTTGTAATGTTGCATTTGCTTTGCTAATTTAGATATACTGCTGTTTGCTTTGCCAATTTGCATTTTTTGTCATTGCTGTTACCTTTAATTGTTTTGTGCTGCTGTAGTGCCTCATTCTCTAGTTTATGTATATGAGCCTGGTACATTTAAGTTAGTTTAAGAGGGAGTATGCTATAGAAGAAAAAGAATTGCAATGAGTTTCAAAAAATGTATTGAGAAGCTATAAGAAAAAAAGTTGGCCAAAAGAGTATTGTATATTGAGGAATAGTTGCACTTGAATATTGTGGATCTGTGTTGACGTGATAAGAAAAAGTAAAGAGAAAGTAGGCTCAGTATGTTCAGTTTTGCTCAGCTGTTTCAGAATCAAATAACGTAGAAGTTTAATCTTCTCAGTCATTCAGCAATTTAAGAATAGACTCACTCAAATAAATAAAGAAGTTTCAATTTGTTAGTGGTAGGAAGAAATACCATACACAGCATTGCTGTACATAAATGGCATTGGCTTAAGTTTGGAGACTATGCAACAGTATTTCACAAATAATTGTTTTTTATGCTTCGAATTATTGCATCCAAAACCTGTTTGAGTAGGAATAGCATCTTGCACTGAACTTTCGTTGGTCTTAGAATGATTGAGAGATCGAAATACAAACAGCACATCACCATTTCATTGCTTCCAGTATCTTAAGGAAAACAATAATATAGATCTACTCTCGATCCACTGCAGCACACACCACTTCCTGAAGAACACATATGTGCTTGACACTTTGATGCTTTCGGATTATCTTCTGTGATGAATCTTGAGCTGTTAATTTTAACGTTTCAATACCAAGCACAATAATTAATAATGCTCTAACACTGCTGCTGTTTTAGTTGGGAATGCCAAGACAGAGTGTGCCATGCTTATCCATCAACTTCCCCTTGATATACATATAGGGTTGCCAAACGCCACGGATTTCACGGACAGTCCGCGATTTTAGGGTAAATGAAAACTTCCGGACCGAAAAGGCAAATATCCGCGATATTTGCTGGATTTGAAGTCAATTTCCGGTAATTTCAAAACTTGCTGTCAAAGAAGCATCAATATGTTATCTCTTTGCCTTCATAATATATAAAATCCAAACAGAACAGAATAGCTTTCGAGATATGGAAACAATGGGCAGTCAGGCTCAGGCGTACGGTACATCCTCTTCGATTTGCGAGATTGCGAGTTGTCGATACAGTGGGCGGTCAGTCATCTCTGGCAATGAAGAGTATATCCTCTTTGATTAGCTTGTTGAATGTTCGCATGGTTTGTTGTGCTTGCGATTTCGTTGTGTTATATTGTATTAAATAGTTGTTATTATTTGCCTGGTGGTTTAATAATGTCGGCTAGACGGAAGGTTAAGTACAGGGAGGAATATACTGAACAGTTTCCAAGTATAAAGCGAGGAAGAACTGAATACGAAGCTTTCTGCAAAATTTGCGGGTGAGTAACATTACGATTATACACAGACCCATTGAAATCGTTGTTTTCCTAGAAAAATTATTCTATTATACGTTTTTCCTCTTCACAGTTCCTACATTTCAATCAGTAATGGAGGTAGACGTGATATTAACGACCACGTGCAATCGAAAAAGCATAAGATGGCAGTGGGTTCATCATCTTCCAAAAAGCTCACCAGCTTTTTCAAAACACAGACAGATGGTAATAAAGTAGCTGCAGCAGAAGCTGTATTTGAATTTCACTGTCTCAAGCACCATCATTCATACAACTCAAGTTCTTGCACATCAAAAATTATCTCTCACGTTTTTAGTGACTCGAAAGTTGCAGTAAACTTCTCCAGCGGCAAAACTAAAACAGAAGCCATCGTTAATAAAGTGATATCACCGTTCATTGAAGACAGAACAAGGAACAGTCTATCGAAGGCCAATTATGTTAGTATTAGCACTGATGCTGGCAACCACAAGTATTTGAAAATATTTCCTGTTCTTGTGCAGTATTTTGATTATGACGAAGGTGTCCAAAGTAGATTGTTAAATTTAAATGAATGTGACAATGAGGATTCTAGTACGATAACTGAGTGTGTATACAGTGCCATTTTACAACATGGGCTTAGTGATAAGGTATCTGCTTTTGGTGGAGATAACACAAACACTAACTGTGGAGGTGTTGCGAGAAAATGAGAAAACAATGTGTACAAGAAACTTCAGAAGAAACTGAATAGGGAAATTTTAGGAGTACGTTGTCCAGCTCATATTCTGCATAATGCAATTCATACTGGTGCAGATGTCCTCTCTTATGATATTGAGAGCATTATCACAAAGGCTTTTAATTATTTCTCCATATATACTGTTTGTGTAGCATCACTAAAAGAATTTTCAGAATTCGTTGATGTGGCACATAAGGACCTACTTACACATGTAACAACCAGGTGGCTCACCATGTTTCCTGCTATAGAGAGGTTCATCCACATGTTTAAGGCACTTAAGTCATACTTTCTTTCACTTGATACATGTCCTTCCCTTCTCAAGAAATTCTTTTCTGATTCTGTTGGCGAAATGTATCCGCTCTTCTTGTATGCACAAATGAATGCTTTCCAGAGGGCAGTTAGCAGACTTTGAGAGGGAAGACATGTCAGTGAATGAGGCAAGACTGGAGCTAGAAAATATACTGCAAATTTTAGGAGAGAGAAAACAGTGTGTTTTCGTTATGTCTAAAGTTAAAGAATTAATGTCTGACCTCACACAATATCAGCAGTCTACATTTCTAGGGGAAGTCTCTCTTTTCTATCAAACTGTTATTGATTACTTGATAAAATGGAGTAAGCCCTTGTCTGATATTGAACATTTTGACTGGATTTTGCTAAAGACTGTACCTTCATGGTAAAATGTTGAAAAGACATTCAAGTGGATGCATGAAAACACAAGCTGTAAATTCAATGAGTCCCTTCTCTTTGACCAAGTACTGAAATTAAAGTGTGTTTTGGGGGAGGTCAAAGATGAAAGTTTTGAGAATATGATGTCACATAACAAATGGGTGTTCTTCAGTCATAGTTGTATTTCTAGTGAGCAGTATTCAGAGTTGCTGAAAATTGTGGAATTTTATTTCTCCATTCCCAGTCATAACGCCAATGTAGAGAGAGTTTTTTCCCTCATGAATTCTCAGTGGACAGAAGAAAGGAATAGGTTAACAGTAAAATCAGTTAATGCAATGATGCAAATACAGTACAATATGAAAAATGTAAGTTGCAGTGAATTTCGTAAACTGATTGAGAACCAGATTAAGTTCCTTTCATCTATTCAAGGTTCTGAGAAATACGATTGGTATAAGAAAATGTCAAATGATGACAATAGAACTTCGTGTACTCAATAATGTAAGTACTGAATAATGTAATACATATTCTTATTTTTTGTAATAAATGCTTTCTTAATGAGGCAGTCCTTCCTAAACTCTGGATCAATTATTAAATGCACATTTCCCTTAGCTTATGGGTATGAGGACTCCTTATTCCTCTTATTTCCTTCAATCGGCTACGGTGACCGTAAGTTTTGTCCTGGTTTTGGATTCCGAGATTACGGCAACCCTATATACATACCAGTTTGCTGCACAGCTTCCCCCACTCTGCTTGAATGAGCCTCACCTCATACCTTACCATACATTCTCAACTTTCCCTATAACTCTGAGGTCATTGTCAGTTGCTAGTTCGACATCAACATACATAAACACATTTATGGCTAAATGATATATACTTGTGGATAATAACATTGATTCGAACGCTCAACACTATATAGTCGCTGTCCACCAATGAGCCCACAGCAGTTCGTGTTACGTGGCTGATCCAAGAAAGAAAAGCATGATGTGCATGCTGCTAGAATTGTATAGGTTCCCATAATACAGTTAAATATTTAAAGGAAAAAATCTCTGTGAAAGATGACCAATTTCTCCCACAAACATAAGGGTGGATTAGGGTCTGTATGTAAGTATGATGACAATCACTTTTTACTCGATTAGTGCATGAGATTAGGATGGAAGGGAAACTGATAATACTGGTGCAATGTATTCACAACTGTACACTGTACAGTGGTTTGTGGCAAATTTGTTTTATGTGTAGGATGTATACAGGTCATGGAGCTGTCTTCAAGCAGGTGGGAAAATCTATTGTGGGGCTGGTAGTTGACATGAATGTAATTAAATTTATTGCCCAGTAGTAGGTCTAGAAACAGTATACACTGTCACTGGAAGCATTAACTGCAGTAAAATACCTAGCAGTGAGCTTCTGGAGTGGGCTGAAGGAGAATGCATATTTCAGGATCAGATTCATTTGCTGTCCTCTTAAGGGAAGCAAGCTAAACACTAAGAACTGACAGGTTGGTGAGCTAAAGGAGAATATGTCAGTGGTAGGGCAACAAAGGCGATGGAGCATTTTCATAGTGTGGGTTGCATACATTCAGGTGCAAACTTGATTGGTTTATGACTCTCACCTCCACTGCTTAACTTATTGTTCTGTTAATTGAATTATGACACCCTTGGGGATGCTTGATTACTCCCTGGGGACATCCATTTTGGAAATCCAAAACCCCTCTCCCCTCCCCTCACCAATACAAGGAATATTTTGACATCAAATTAATTGACTAATCAATTAAATCGATCAATTAACTAACACCTCCTCCTTTGGGAAATCCCCCAGCCCTCTGCTCGCATCCCCCACTCCCCCAATCCTTCCTCATCTAGAAATTGTTGGGAAAAGGACTCTGTCTGTGCTGGAGAGTTAGGGTCTCATGATATGCAATTGAAGTCAGTGTCAATTACATGGCAGAGGATATGCTGTTTGTTTACAAAATTCAATTATCAGGGGTTGGATCTCTTTATTTGCCAGGAAAACCTCACATCCAACAAGAACATGACGTAATTGTGTAATTACACTGCTGCAGATTGGAGATGTTGTCCTGTTGGAAAATTTTTGGGTGTGTGCTCATACTGACATGTAGGGATCGACTGAGCTAGCGCAAAATACCACTGTCAACGGACGTCTCACCCCCCACCTCTCAACTCCTCCCTCCTCACCCCTCCCAGACAAAATTCACAGGAATAAGATGCAGTCTGAGCTGGAGAGGAAGGATTTCAAAACACGAAATTGATATTAACATCAATAATGTGTTGATGCATATTCTTTATTTAATCTGTTTGTGGGCGACAGGGCTCCCCCACTTGAGTAGAGCTCATGTCTGCATACTCCACCCCCACTTCCCATGAAGTACAAAGTGTGAACACTGAGTAACGGAATGAAGCTTAGTATAGTAGTCGCCATTTGCTGTCTCCCACGGCTGCGTTTGTTGTCTGCGCGCCACCACGGAGGTCAAAAGCCGTCAGATGTCCTAATTACACATTACGATACAAAATACCACCGACCATGAACCGTATGTTGGTCTCCTTTGAACTTGCAGCCGCAAACAAAGCATCAAGTGGCAGAATTCTGTTGATCGAGAAATTCTTTGCTCGCTTCCTGTCTCTGTTTCTCTCAAGATGCTACTTCTTGTTTGTGTGTGTAAAGCAACATCTCAAACACACAGATGGAGGTTTTCATCTCTTCTCAGAATATTGTGTTCCTACTGGCTAATGCTGGGGACAAAGACAGAGCTGACAATTTCGATACCAAAAATAGAGGGAAATAGTGCAAATTAATTGTTTAACGATTTACAGGAGTCCAACAGCTCTCTTAAAACACTTACCAACAGCTTATGATGATAATTCTTCATAATAAAACATATTTTCAACGTTTGAGAATCACACCCAAACAATTTGCAAACCAGATAATTACGTTTCTGCAATGAGTAGATTGCAATCTCCTCCACCATAACGTTTAAGTTAAACATATTTGGTGAAAATATCCAACCGATCATACACATTTGCAATCATGAAGAGTGCACTGTCCGCTGCTGTGTTTGCGACCACAATACACTGGGGAGAAATAGCTGTGCCATGCACATGGACTGCATCGACAGTTAAGCACCAGTCTCCTCGTATTCACCCGCCTACCATACCATACGCTCAGGGGTTGGAGAAAGTATCACTGTCAACTGATCAATTTACATGAGGGGAAATACTGTCCAGGGAAAAACCTACGCATATTGAATCTTCTCATGTAGCACAAATTTCCACATCTGTCGCTGCTCACCCGGAATACTGGTCACTTTGCTAGTCATTCAGAGGGTACTGAGAGTGCTGCAGCCGGGCCCAATGGCGCAGGCAAGACCTGACAGGCCAGCACATTCCTTGTAACTAATCCGTGACTTTTGGTCGACCGAAGCCTTATGCCCACTCATGCCACTGCTCACTGCAAGACAAGCAGACGAGGTTTGGATGTGTAATTCTAACTGCAATCCACCCTCACATATACGTATCCCAGTTTAAAAAATCCACTTTAACTAATTAGAGACTATGATGTTGCCCATTATACACCATGAATTTACCATCTATAATGTAGATTTCTCAATTTTATAAGAATTATTTTCGAAGACAGAAAAATGGAAATGAGCGTTTGGCGTCACTGGCCGGGAGGCCCCTTACGGGGCAGGTCCGGCCGCCTCGGTGCAGGTCTTATTACATACGACGCCACATTGGGCAACCTGCGCGCCAGATGGGGATGAAATGATGATGAACACAACACAACACTCTGTCCCTGAGCGGAGACAATCCCTGACCCAGCCGGGAATCGAACGTGCGCCCGTAGGACGGCAATCCGTCACACTGACCACTCGGCTATCGGTGCGGACTCGAAGACGTAAGAAACTGGGGCATACAGGCGTTTTTACATCGCCAAAGTATCGTTAGTTGTGAAAATCCTGTAACAGTATATAAAGAAAAGCACTCCGTCTTCAGGCCACGAGTGGCCTACCGGGACCATCCGACCACCGTGTCATCCTCGGTGGAGGATGCGGATAGGAGGGGCATGGGGTCAGCACACCGCTCTCCCGATCGTAAGATTGTATTCTTGACCGAAGCCGCTACTATTCGGTTGCGTAGCTCCTCAATTGGCATCAGGAAGCTGAGTGCACCCCGAAAAATGGCCGCATGGCGGCCTGGATGGTCACCCATTCAAGTGCCGACAACGCCCGACAGCGCTTAACTTCAGTGATGTCACGGGAACCGGTGTAGCCACTGCGGCAAGGCCGTTGCCCTGTAACAGTATGGAATAGGTTATATTTCCTCTAAGTGTTCTCCCATCAGGTAAAAAAAAGGTTCTAATCAGCTTAATGTCTATTACAGTCTGCATCACAAGACTAGAATATTAAACTCATTTTTGGCTCATGACAGAGTGCTAGGATCTACCTCTGTTACAGACTGTTTCTTCGCTTTCAAACTCTCTTAAAGTAACCAAATATTTCGTCACATATGAAGTTTCTTTAGGTGACAGCAAAGAGAGTTTGTAAATATCAGATTTATACTATGTATCAGCTTATAAATTCGCTAATATAGCTGATTTTATTACTATGGTCTTCTCTCTCTGTGGACGTGGGAGACTGAAATTTCGTTAAAAGATATCGCCTCAACGAAAAAACGCTTGATTACCGCTCCAACTCCTAAATCATATCCATGGTACCCCAACCCTCGCTTCCACCCGACGGGTGTCACGTCATTGATATCAAAATGGTAGACTAATTAATTAAACTGATTGAGAGTCACATTGCATGGCGAGTAATTTTTTTACAGCAGTCGGATTACACTCGCCAGGTAGCTCAAATGGGAATTCCTGGAGGGATAACTATTTTCTTTTCGAGGAACAATACTGAGAACTGACATTTGTAGCTGGCTGCAGAAGGATTCTACTGCTGACAACACCGCAGAAGGACCGCGAAGACATGATAACAGAAATTAGCGCTCATAAGGAGGCATACAGGCAATCTTCTTCCCTCCCTCTGTTTGCTAGTGGAATAGAAAATGAAATAAATAATAGTGGTACAGGGTACTCACCACCACACTCCATGCAGTGGCTTGCGAAGTAAGCATACACTTGTAAACTTAAATTTAGTCTACCTAATAAGAGCTCAGTTCACCCATTTATAGGCACACACATAGGGTGGCATTATGTGGGGCCGACGTAAGCCGCTGGTGGTCATGGAAGGTGCCGTAATGGCTTTACGATACATGAATGCCATCCTCCGACCGATAGTACAACCATATCAGCAGCAAATTGGCGAGGTATTCGTCTTCATGGACGACAATTCGCGGCCCCATCGTGCATATCTTGTGAATGACTTCCTTCAGGATAACGACATCGTTCGACTAGAGGGGCCAGCATGTTCTCCAGACACGAACCCTATCAAACACGCCTGGGATAGATTGGAAAGGGCTGTTTATGGACGACGTGACCCACCAACCACTCTGAGGCATCTACACCGAATCGCCGTCAAGGTGTGCGACAATGTGGACCAACAGTGCCTTGATGAACTTTTGGATAGTATGCCACGACGAATTCAGGTATGTATCAATGCAAGAGGATGTGCTACTGGGTATTAGAGGTACTGGCGTGTACAGCAATCTGGACCATCAAAATGGTTCAAATGGCTCTGAGCACTATGGACTTAACTGCTGACGTCATCAGTCCCTTAGAACTTAGAACTACTTAAACCTAACTAACCTAAGGACATCACACACATCCATGCCCGTGGCAGGATTCGAACCTGCGGCCGTAGCGGTCGTGCGGTTCCGGACTGTAGCGCCTAGAACCACTCGGCAACTCTGGCCGGCTGGACCATCACCTCCGTAGGTTTCTCTGTATGGTTGTACAACATGCAATGTGTGGTTTTCATGAGCAATAAAAAGGGCGGAAATGATGTTTATGTTGATCTCTATTCCAATTTTCTGTACAGGTTCTGGAACTCTCGGAACCGAGGTAATGCAAAAGTTTTTGTGATGTGTGTATATTCGCTAATGAAATTCGTCGTAAATAAAGCGTCACAATTTGAAAGAACAGAGATGTCCATACCTAGAATACTACAACACTAGAGGAAAAAAGGTCCTTTAGTTTTTTTCTTTCTTTGTTTCACTGGTGCCAAGTCCCGCGCTGACGCAGGGTCGGCATCGTGAGGAACGGATTTGTCAAGGTTAGAGGAAAGGGGTGGCCGGATGCCGTTCCTGCCGCCACCCCGTACCCCCCAGGACGGAATTAGTGTATCCCTGCTGTCTGCGTCGAGTGTAATTAAGGGAGTAGTGCGAGTGTGTTCAGATGTCTGCGAGTCGTGTAACTGAGGTGGAACGTGGGAACCATCACGATATTCACCTAGCGGGATGTGGAAACCCGCCTATAAACCTCATCCAGGCTGGCCAGCACACTGACCGACGACGGCAATCCGACAGGTGGATTCGATCTGGGGCCGGTGCGCCTACCCGAGTCCAGGAAGCAGCTCACTAGCACTCTCGGCTAACCTGGCGGGTCGAAAAAAAGGTCTTTTATTACACATTATTAAACTGTCAGTGCCTCAGAAGTCGGTAGCCAAGTGCTCTAGCGACTGAGCTGCCCAAGCAGGAGTCGCAACATGCCCTCACAGCTTTACTTGCACCAGTATGTCATTTCCTACCTCTCAAACTCACAAAAGTCCTTCTGCATACCTTGCATGACTAGTATGCCTGGAAGAAAGGTTCCAGGTTGGAGTCCCCTTCCGGCACACAGTTTTAATCTGTCAGGAAGTTTCATCACCTCATTTCTTTCTGAGCAATGACAAAGAATACAGTACTGACATCAGTGACGCAACAGGAAGTAAAGATCCCCCTATTTTAGTTCGAGAAAATCGTCCAAGGCTAATGGATTCTTCTTTTTCTCGGCACTTAATTTCTTGGTCAAACGAAGGCAAGGGATATACCCTAAGATGGGAAGAAATAAGAGTTTGAACCTGAAAATTATACGATTTTTTGTTTTGTTTCGTTATGCTGCACAATGAACATTTCAGTTTTAATGGTTTGAACTTGCATAATGTTGTGGTAGTTTTTTCTGAGCAATAGCTGTCCTTTTGTGAACATGCAGCTCTCCTTCAATTCTGAGGTCAGCATTCCTATTTATGTTTCTAATCTTGCCTTTCCTTTCCATCATAACGCACTGGATACAAAAGATTTACATCCACAATAACTGAAATGAAGTAAATCTGATATTGCTTGTTTCTTGGAGGAAAGCGAGCGAGAAACAGGTTGTAACGCGTTAATACGGCGTCCAAGCTCGATCGGTACATTCAGCCTTCCTCACGTCACGAACAAAGAACTTACACACAGATAAATCTACAAGAGATATTTTGAAGTACAAGGAGACTTTTAGCCTTCTCTGGTACTTCCAGCCTGTCTCAAAACGCATTCAGCGGTTTACGCATAAAAAACGTAAATGCGTAATTTTGGAACTTCCAGCTTTTCCCCATTTCTGGTCTTCAATTGTTGATCACCTGCCCACTAACATAAAATGTCTGAAAGGTAGCAAAGCTAGTTCTAAATCTAACTGATAACCATTTCCCCTGGACGACTCCTTGTGTTTCGTGGACGAATTGTTAATTAGTAGAAAAAAGATCTTAACACAAGTAATGTATACAGATACTGTAAACTGATTCATTCCACAACATTTCGATAAAAGAACCATTCGAACGATGTATGGAACGTGTAAGTAAGTAACTATTACACGGTTTTCGTATGATGTTTCCTGGGGATGACTAATAGTACACACGGTGAGCTTCTGCAGCATGAGACCACAATCAGAATAGCAGAATATTGTGGCCACCGAAGAAGCCGCTTGTAAGTATTTTTCGCGGTTCCTTCGCGGTGTTGTCGTAATCGGGAGCAGTATACCTGCAGTAATGTTTGCCGTGTAGCTGTACGCGGCGCAGCAGACTGGGTAGCGCCAGTAAATCAGCTGCGGCGTGGCGTGTCGCGTGAAGCGGCGGGCGCGGCTGTCCGCGCTGAGCGATGCCTCCGACAGGCATCTGTCAGCGGCCTCCGCGCTAATCCTCCACCTCACCCCTGCTGCTGTTTGCCGACACTTGTTCTGTCGCCTGTGCGCGCCCTGTCACCCCGTGTCCACGATCCTCCGCACTTCACTGGAGCCTGTTGACCTCAAAGCAAACCCTTCCACAGGCAAAAAAGCAAATTTCAGTCATGTCCGCGAGCTCTAAATGTAAAAAAAAGTAAGTTAATACGGATAAGTAGGAAAAACAAATCCGTAGTATTCGGATGCAGCATCAGTAGCGTCCTGCTTGACACAATCACGTTGTTTAAATATCTGGGCGCAACATTGCAAAGCGATACGAAATGGAACGAGCATGTGGGGATTGTAGGATTGTGGTGCGAAAGGCGAATAGTCGATTTCGGTTTATTGGAGAATTTTGAGAAAGTATGGTTCATCTGTAAAGGAGACCGCATGTAGCACAGTAGTGCGACCTGTTCTAGAGTATCGCTCGATTGGTTGGGATCTCCAGCAGATCGATTTTAGGGAAGAGATCGGAGCAGTTCAAAGGCGGACTGCTATACTTGTTACCGGTAGGTTCGAATAAAATGCAAGTTTGCTGAGATGCTTCGGAAACTCAAATGTGAATCCCTCGAGGGAAGACGACATCATTTTCGAGGAAAACTACTGAGAAAATTTAGAGAACCGGCATCTGAAGCTGACTGCAGAACGATTCTACTGCTGCCAACATACATTTAGCGTAACGACCACGAAGATAAGAGACGAGAAATTAGGGTTCATACGGAAGCATATACATATTCGTTTTGCCTCGCTCTGTTTGCGAGTGAAACAGGACAGCAAATGACTTGTCGTGGTACAGTGTACTCTCCGCCTCGCACCGTATGGTGGCTTGCGGGGTATGTATGTAGATGTAGGTGCGGATAACCTATCAATATACACCGCGGGTGAATAATAAAAAAACATAAAAAATAAAGTTCACATAGTGCGTGTTCAAGTGGACCTGGCAAAATGTGAACATCTTCAGGAAAAGATACTGGCAATAAAAAAATAAATGAAAAAACAAACGTGAGGAACATTTCGAATGCATATCAAGGTTTCCAAGAAAAACAGCGTAGTACGTATGACAATAGAGCGAAAGAAACTTCAATAGATGAACTCTTTCACTTAATTTGTAAGCGTGTAAATGGATATTGTAGTAAAGAAATAGCGAAAAGGATAGCATAGGGGAAAAGGACTTTCAGAAAAATATAAGGATTACTCGTAACACACGCAGCAGAGTTGCGTATAAGACGGAGATTTGCAAAAATACTTTAGTTAAGTGCAGTTACATAACTTGAACAATAATGAGAAACGAACAGAAGAAAAATCTTTAATCTGTCGCCCAAGAATGTTGCTCAAAATGAAATAGGTTGATAGACTACGAAATGTGAAAGAGTGAAGTAAACAGGAACCCTTCAGACAAATGGTAGGAAATAAAAAAAAAAAATGTGAGCTCGTAAGGCATTGTTGGTTGGGGCCTTTTCTTCGCGAAGTGTGAGGAATGCGTCTTTAAGTGAATGTGATGAATACGTGAGGAGAAAAATTAATTTCATCTGTATGCTGTTAATGGCGATTAGAGAGAGGAAGGAGAAGGCTAACGTGGTGCTGGCATACTCCTTTAGCGACTCACCCACAAGATTATTTATGTGGGTGCTCGAGCTCTGGAGAACCCACTTATCCGGCGCGCATGTTGCAACTGGAACAACATTTTATTTAAAGAGAGAACAATACACATATTTTGTATCTGAGAGCCTGATATTATTTAGCAGTCAGTTTCAAAAATCCTCGCTCTCTCTGCACCTTACCTCGTTACAGGATTCCAGGACAGTGTGGCGACGACGGCCGCCATGCTGGTTTTTGGCGATTTTGTATTGAAAATAATGTCTCCAGATCAGTTATACATCTGTCGCAGTTAGCGATAGGATTCCTGTATTGTCACACCCGTCGTCGTGAGCTTGATGTTTTGGGATTGTACGAGTAGTTCCAGAGGATGCAGAATTTGAAATACGCGGTACTGACGTATCTTCGGAATATATTCCTCTATACAAGATCCTACGCCGTGGCGACCGCGAAACTGTTTCAGCTCACTGACTGATACGACACAATTCAAAGGTGTTATATCAAAGCAGAGTCCAAGAAATGCTCAAACTTGGTATCTCGTTGAAGCATTGCTATACCATTGCTCCACCGATTTGCGTCCATTGCACACGCGAAAACTGTTTTAGTCATCGACGAATAAAAGAGCAGAGCACAATTCAGAGTTCGCTCAGTATTAATCACTGTGTTTCTGCAGTTCACATCAATACGGTAAACATATTAATGTAAATGTTTTATCCGTGTCCTTACACGTGAGAAACCAACCCACTACGGCCGGCCGGAGTGGCCAAGCGGTTCTAGGTGCTTCAGTCTGGAACCGCGCGACCGCTATGGTCGCAGGTTCGAATCCTGCCTCGGGCATGGATGTGTGTGATGTCCTTAGGTTAGTTAGGTTTAAGTACTTCTAAGTTCTAGGGGACTGATGACCTCAGCTGTTAAGTCCCATAGTGCTCAGAGCCATTTGAACCATTTGAACCAACCCACTACCAAATCATGTCAACAATCAGTGTCTATTATTCGTCACCTCCCTACCACTCGATTACACATTCTCGATAACCTAAACCGGGCACTATTATGGCTAAGGTACATCTAGATACATTGAAACATTTACGTTCTTGTATTATTTGAATGTACTGCCATTTATTGGTGAACATAATGAATATAACAAAATAATAAAAAAAGTCATATATACTCCCTAGAGCTATCTATAAAGCACAGCCACTAGAAAAGTTAGTGACAGGAGGCCTTGCGCCACTCAGGTAGCTTGGTCACCTCATAATGGCCAGTGCAACAACAACTATCGTGTGACCGAGCGAGGTGGCGCAGCGCTTAGCAGACTGGACTCGCTTTCGGAAGGAAGACGGTTCAAACCCTGATTTAGGTTTTCCGTGATTTCCCTAAATCGTTTCAGGCAAATGCCGGGATGGTTCGTTTGAAAGGGCACAGCCGAGTTCCTTTCCTATCCTTCCCTAATCCGAAGGGACCGATGACCTCGCTGTTACGTGCTATAAAAACCCAGTAGAAACACGATAAGAAACGATAAATTGCCGTTAGTGCACATTTAGGATATTCCCAATTGAATTCATATTAATGACTACATACCTAAATTAACACTAAAATGTTCTTTTACATATCCTGTAAGAATTGTTTCAAAAGCTGCAGAGAAAGATCTGAATATTTGTGCAGGTCTATAAGTACCAAATAGACAGAACGCGAGAACAGTATACAAGAATTAGATTTTGGTATTGCAGCCATACGTATAGATTCATCATTATTCAGATGCATACGAGCACATGATATATTAGCTACACAGTGACATGCATTCGTACGCTAAGCGTTCCATGTCTTGCTGAGTAACGCGTGCGAATATCGTTAGTCCGCAGCTCGTGGTCGTGCGGTAGCGTTCTCGCTTCCCACGCCCGGGTTCCCGGGTTCGATTCCCGGCGCAGTTAGGGATTTTCTCTGCCTCGTGATGATTGGGTGTTGTGTGATGTCCTTAGGTTAGTTAGGTTTAAATAGTTCTAAGTTCTAGGGGACTGATGACCATAGATGTTAAGCCCCATAGTGCTCAGAGCCATTTGAACCATTTTTTTGAATATCGTTAGTTAATTGTGATTTGGTCTGGATATGTGAATATGTGAAAGTCGCATCCAGTGAAATCGCGCCCAGACAGAAATCTTTGAAATTTTCACCCAGTTTTGCTGGAAGCTACCTGCTCAAGGGCAGAGCCTACATGCGCCCCCGGGAGCTGTCATCCGCCGGAAACGATCCCTGTGCGGCACGGCCTACTTGCACTCGGGAGATCCTCGTCCATTCAAATGACTGACCCCTTGGCCAGTCACTGTCATTGTGAGTCTAACTTTCGGAGAGTTCAGCTCGTTCGCCTTATGTCTCTGTGTGCTTATACGATCGATATGGAACTGTCAACAACCACCCACAGTAAATCATGTGCCCACTATGACGGTTACTCGTACATCGTAAAAAGATCCCAAACTGTGATATGGCGCTGTTCGAAACACAGAACAACATTTTGCCGAGAAATGCTTGAGACCAAAGACTGTATCGTGCTTAGTTCAAACGAGCATCAATGTGGGGCACTGGATGACGCTCGCTTAAAACTAAAAAAGACGTTGAATCAGGCGAAGTAAAGATCACGAGAGGAAGAGACTTCGGTTTCTAAAACGAATATCGTAAAGTTAGGCGACTTGCACAATCGACGGTATGATTTTGTTACCGAAATGCCAGAACAGCAATGAAGAGGATATTATACATGAACCGAGCCAAATCACATAGCAATCAGAAAGGGCAGTTTTCTCTTAAGTGATGGCAGCTTTGGAGATGGGATCATAGTTTTTAGCGGAAAAGCAGGAAGAGAGGCTCTAAGGACTAAACAAGACTTTTTATGGATGGGACTTTCAAATGCTGCAGCAAGCAATTTTCACAGATATGTAATATTCATGCAGACTTCGGAAACTCAAAGTACGAAACAAACATCTATCCAGTGGCTTTTGCATTCTTACCAAACAAAAGAAAAGAAACAAATATCCGTCTTTTCAGCAATGTGGATAATGTACCAGAATGGAAACCTAATAATGTCACTGTTGATTTCGAATCAGCTGCGATTTCTGCGCTAAAAGTTGTGATCCCGTCGGTTCAAGTGCATGACTACCATTTCCATATGAAGAAATCTCTCTGGAGGAAAGTCCAAGACTTGGGACTTACTTGCGAATACAGAGAAAACGAAGAAGTAAGGCTGAAATTTGCCTCTGGCGTTCCTTCGACTTGAAGACGTCTACGATGGCTGGCTCGTGATACATTCACAAGCACCGGATATCGCCAAGTTTTCTCAGTTTTTCGACTATTTTGTAGATAGATGGTTGGAAAATGACGAAAACCCGATCAGTCTTCGGAAATGCTACAGACGCAGCCATCGTACCAACAACGCTGTAGAAGGTTGGCACAACAAAATTAATAATCTTTCCGGAAAACCGAAATCTAAAATTAAAGACGTGATAGAGTGTATGAAGACAGAGGCAGAGAATTCGGCATGTGCATTAATGATGTCAAAATGAAGTATGGAAGTGAAACGAAAGAAAACAACTTATACGAAACTTGATGAAAGGCTGGAAAAACAGTAGAAAAGTATGAAGAAGATGGTGACATTGTTTGAAAACAATCTCTTACGTCCAAAAATTTGAATGAAGCAATATGTTAGTGTTGGACGATACATATGGAAAGAATGTACAAAATGTAAATACTCATAGTAACTTACAAATTTTAAAAAAAATTAAAAAATTAAATACAAAAAAATAAAAAAAAATTAAAAAAGCAAAGTGATGATCTGTCGCCACTCCTCTTTAACTGGGTACTAGAGAAATAGTAAGATAATGGAAACAAAACCTAAAAGAAGAGAAGCTATCGCCAATCAGACTGGGAACTAAAAACAAAGGTATTGAAATTTACTGTTTAGCATTTGCATATTATTTTGCCATTCTTTCTGAAAACCTAACAAATGCTGAAATACAGATCAATTTCTTAGAAGAAATAGCCAACAAAGCAGGTTTAAGAATATCTGTAGAAAAAAACAAAATTTATGACAAATGTAAAAAATGATTCGGAATCCCTAGAAACAGATATTGGCCAGATAAAGAGGGTAAATACATTTAAATATTTGGGAGAAATTATCGAAGAAAATGGCTTAGAAAAATTCGCTATAGAAGAAAGAGTACATAAAATGGAGAGAGCTTATGGAATAACTAAGAATGTCTGCAACAAAAGATGTCTGTCTAAAAATTTGAAGATACAGCACTGGCTTATTTATCGTAAATTTTACAACAATTATGACAGATGTCGATGCAACGAATTTTATTATGTCTTATACAATCTTTGAAGTATTCAATTTACTTCGCGATTCTATTAAGATCAGTGACTATATCCAGAGTAAGACAGTGTTCCATCACATCACAGTTGTACAATAAATATTTCATTTTCTTTCAGCACTGTTTGTAAGCAAACATATTGTTTAATTTGTATTTCAATGAAATGCACACAAAATAGTATTCTGCTGTTATAATTCTCACAGTATTGATTGCGATTCACATGCTCATTAAGGTACTCTTCAAGGTTTCCCTGAATCGTTTGTAGTCGCGTAGTTGATGATTAATGCATGGTGGAGTGCCTTTCGTGTGCTGATTAAGGTGCTATGGAAATTTTCTGAGTTTTCTGCTGCACGATTCTGTTTGTTGTTTAACATTTATTCTGGGAGGTTAGTCGTGTGAATGTAGATTTGTACAGGTGTTTCTTCTAGAATGTCCATCAATTGGCCTTTGACGGCATCTGTAAAGTGGTTAAATTTCCCTCGATACATTCAATCGAGGATGTACTATTCTCTGAGGTGCGTGCTGAAAATTGGAAGGTTTTTCTCGCTTCTGTTTATGTATCCTACATCTCTCGTTTTGAGGGGACTTGGAGTTCAACAGGTTGCATATCTACGCCTGGATTTCATCGGGTGTTACTCTTGATCTACAATGATCTACAATGTTGCGGTTTCGTACCAACAGTTGTAAGTAGGCTGTTTATGTTTTCTTTATGTAAGTAGGCTGTTTTATGTTTTCTTATTGGCAACGTTACGTAGCGCTCTATATGAAAATCACTGGCTGTGCTGTGTGCAGTCTGTGGCTGGTTTGCATTGTTGTCTGCCATTGTAGTGTTGGGCAGCGGCAGCTGGATGTGAACAGCTCGTAGCGTTGAGCAGTTGGAGGTGAGCCGCCAGCAGTGGTGGATGTGGGGAGAGAGATGGCGGAGTTTTGATAATGTGTAATACTGGATATTATGAACTACTATATATATTATGACTATTAAGGTAAATACAGTGTTTGTTCTCTATTAAAATCTTTCATTTGCTAACTATCCCTATCAGTAGTTAGTGCCTTCCGTAGTTTGAATCTTTTATTTAGCTGGCAGTAGTGGGGCTCGCTGTATTGCAGTAGTTCGAGTAACGAAGATTTTTGGTGAGGTAAGTGATTTGTGAAACGTATAGGTTAATGTTAGTCAGGGTCATTCCTTTGTAGGGATTTCTGAAAGTCAGATTGCGTTGCGCTAAAAAAAAAATTGTGTGTCAGTTTAAGCACAGTCTTGTATAAATGTTCTAAGGGGACGTTTCATATGTCGACCCTTAGCCTAGGATACCTCACTGGAATCTTCTGATTTTTTTCTTGTAGTTGTGTAATTAGTGTAGCTATTGTTTATTGCTAGCACGTAATTGTAGAGAGAATCTCCTTTGTAGTTGCAGCCTTTCATTGTTGTACAGTAAAACAGTCGTGGCATGCATGTAGATTTGCACCAAGTATTTCGCAGCTACGCTTGCAATTAACTAGATATTATTTTCAGTGCTATGTTAATGTGTTCCCCTATTTTTGCTCTTCAAATTGTGTTTTTCTGTGTTGTCGTGTGAAATATTGTGACAATAATGGCGTGTGAAAAACGTAACACTAGGCTCCAAAGTAAACTGAGAAATGACAGTGAAGACGAAAGCAGTGTGTTAACGCCACCATGTAATGAATTAACTAATATTCAAAGTAGTAATTTGGTAACTGTGCATAGGGAAATGGAGCGGGCGTCAAATAATGGTGTAGACAGTGAAACAGGTAGTAAACAGGGAAGCATTATCGATCGATCGGTCGGCAACAGCTCGCCTCAGGAATTGGGAATGACAGAACACAATATTGCAAATACTGTAGACTCAGGTTTTGGGTTCTCACCGTTTTCTCAAATGAGTCAAGACACATTTTCTGCTTGTCAAAATGTGAATGTTGCTGGTGCAAATGCACTGCCGAAAAGCGTAGAGGAACAGATTCCAGACACTAATGCATTGTTATTACAATTAATGCAACAAATGGGACAAAATCTTCAAAAGTTAGACACAATGGAACAAAATCAGAGACAAACACAGCAAAAGCTTCAGAAGTTAGACACAATGGAACAACACCAGAGACAAACACAGCAACAGTTAGACACAATGGAACAACACCAGAGGCAAACACAGCAACAGTTAGACACAATGGAACAAAAGCTTCAAAAGTTAGACTCAGTGGAACATACGCTTGAACAAACACGTGAAGATTTAACTACTGAGTTACATAACATTGAATCGAAATGTCAAAAAGTCTGTAATGACGTAAAAACAAAAATTTGTGAGCATTTCCAACCTATTTTTTCGTGTCATGAAAATGCATTACAGAATCATGAAGCAGCCATAAAAGAACTGCAAACTATTGTTCATGAAAATCACGACACCTTGCAAGCTAAAATTGACTCAGTAGCATCTACCGATTCGGTTACGCAACTTGCAAAAACTCAAGAAAACTTAAAGAACACAGTAGATTCGATTTCAACACAAATGGACACTCTGAAACTTGGTTCAGAAAAACACACTGAGGAAATGTGTTCACTATCGGAGAAAGTAGCCGAACTTTCGGATCGGGTCACTAACTTATCTGCAAAGGTAGATGATGATCTGAATGACACAAGACCTGTAGCCATCACTGACACAGATGAGTGCGAACAAATTAGGAAACTGAAACAAAATCTGAATCAAATTAATACGCAACACCAAAGAAAAATCCGGGAAGTACAAGATCAGCTGACACAGGTAATACAAGAATTACGTATTTCTGAGGACACTCGCGCTCCAATACGGGAAGAGGGACATAGAAATACGGAACAGCTACAAAATAATAACACAGGGCACTTCGGAAATCATGAAAGAAATTGGCAAGGTACACCGAATTTTGAGATGGAACCGCCGAAACGACGTAACAATGACCGACATGCGACTTGCCGACATGATGATTTTGACTATAAGCTGTTCATTACTACACATAAATTCAAAACGTTTAAGAATTCTGCCAACGACATTCATCCACAAGCGTGGCTCCATCAATTCTCTCATTGTTTTCCTCCTAACTGGTCATTAGAACACAGATTAGAATTTATGTGTGGCTATTTAGAGAATGAACCAGCTGTAAGAATGCGATCGCTCATTCACGATTGCCACAGTGAAGGAGAATTTTACCATGCCTTCCTCTCAGCATATTGGTCTCAAGCTACACAAGACCAAGTAAAACATAGCATCATAATGATGAAACATTTCGAACAATCTGAATTTTCCAGTCTTATGAAATATTTTGAAGACATGTTGCACAAGAATCAGTACCTGTCAAACCCATACAGCCCCTCAGAACTCATCCGCATTTGCTTAATCAAATTACCTGAACATTTACGACATATAATTTGGGCAGGACGTTGCAAAGACGACATTGAAGCTTCTCAGGGACTGTTACAAGAACTGGAAATTGACACTGACAATCGCGGAATGCGAAAACAGGAGCACAACAATTACAGATCACATCCGTCACAATTCCACGACGAAAGAAATAGGAACTGGACACAACAAGGACATTCTCACAATACAAATCGTGACCAAAACAGACACCATCCGTATGACAACCGTTGGCAGAATAATAGTTACAGAGAAAGATCGCTTTTCCATAGTAAAGAATGTGACAGAGACAACTATAGAAACAGACAATATGGGAACCAAAATAATTATTATCAAGGGAGGCAGAATAACTTCAGACGCAACAGTTTGGCGCGTAGTTACGATTCAGGGAGAAATTCTCCACCATGTGACGGACAAGGAAGAAACTACGGAATCTACCGACATGACGACAGACGATATGTTCGTAACGACAGACCTGAATTGCATCAGAGCTGGCGGGATTTAAACAGAGCATGGACCTCTCGGCAATGCGAATTTGTAGAAGTTAGGTCTCCTAATCCCAATAACGACGCGCGCCAACAAAGAAACAGACAATGACTCGCATCGCAGGCTGCCGCGTGTGCTGGCTGACTCAGGGAAAAATAACATTGACGCTAACCTTGAGCAAAATTCCAGTATTCTTTACGGACGAATACCGCATGATAATTGCATTCAAGTTGAAACTCTGCGTACTTAAAAGAGCAAAGGTTTACACCACATTTCACATGTAAAACCGTTTCTTGAAAAATAATCTGCTTTTTAACTTTGTCTTTGCCATAAAACGTTTCGCTTCACATTTCTGGTATGCATTGTCACATTTAGAAACTGTTATCATGCAACTATGTTTTGAAGTTAACTATCCAGTCAAGAACGAGGAGAACTTATTTAAACAGAAATTACGAATGCATTGTTATTGTGAACAGATGACACAGTGTTATTGTGTGTGTACATTCTTACTTGTTAGTTGCACGATCGCGTAACGACTATGAGGGTCACATACTTGGAACATATACCGGCACTGCTAATGAGATTTTAATGCAACATTTTGGTTTACTTGAAAATGCATTCTGGATTTGAGGTACTTTCTGTGAGATACCAGATGAGACAGTGGTTAGTTTATGTGACAGCTACACGATTTTATCTCGACACTACTAATAATGACAATTTACAATGTTGCTTTTGCGGTGTATCTGTTTTATATCTGTACAGTTCTTCTGAATTCTTCTGGAAAGCAAAACATGTTTTAGTAGTAACTTTTGTCGTATAGCCACAACGAGACAGCCTTTTCCGTAGCACAACAATACGTTACAGCACAGTAATTTCTTCATCACAATAATAAGCGTAATAACTAAGATATCTATACGCAAAGCAGTTCACTTTTGTTTATCATGAGGTAAGTACATTGACTTCTGCAGAACTTAGCTTTTGGAGGACAATAACTACGACACTTCTACAGAGATTATCTTACAACAAGATGCACATTTAGCGCTACAGGACACGCATTTGAGTGCTTAATTTTGTACTTAAACCATTTATTTTTCAAGATTTTTGAAATACAAAGAAAGTTTTCTGTGATACATTTCATTCCATTGCTGTAATCTGTAACACCTGAGGGTATAATTACATTAATCCTCAGGGGGGTACACACCTACTTTGTGTACCAAGTGTTTGGCAAGCACAAGGAGCCCTAGCTAAAATAGTATTTGCTTATACAACTTTACACATCGGTACCATATTTCTCTAACACATAATTACATAGTTATCTGATCATTTAACTGAGAGAGACAAAGTTTTTATTATGTCAGTGACACATGTTTATGCAATTACAGAGTTGGATTACTTCACACTTACGAAATTGTATTTTGTCTGTACTTTGTGAACTGTTCATATTTTTTTGGACCCATTGTGATACTATGAGAGCTTTGAATGATGTATTCGGTATGAGATCATGATTTTTAAAGTACGTTCGAGGTAGATGACACTACTGAAATGAGCAGAGAATTTTCTTTAGGTTTTGAAATTATTGCAGAAAGCTACGACGTTTTTGAGATTTTACTGAGGTGTTATGATGTTATTTTTACGACGACGATGTGTAATATGCTGTTGCGGTATGTTTATGATCAATAAGCCGATGTTATATGAGGAATTTGATTATGCTACATACTTCTTAAGATGAAATATTGAAAAAGTGTCGACGAATATGTATATGTGTAGTAAGGTAAGTAGTAATGAGTAGTGGTTAGGGACTCTGATTTATGAAAAGGATGTTGGAAACCAAGAAACGTACTTTAAGAGTTATGAAATGTATGTAAATGCGTGAATGTATCACAACACCGACGAAAATTTTTTGGACACTGTTATATCAATAGCATTTGGTTTCTACAGATTTTTAATGCAAATTCTTGACCTGTGAAATATTTTTATATGAGACTGTCACTGTAGCGGAAACTGCTGTCGTAAATATTTCCGTAAGAAAGTTAACTAACCACCTGCACGTAATGCGTCGTGGGCACCCAGCTGTGCGACAGACGCCCAGAGAAAAAGCCTTTCAGAGGCACAGGTAGAAAAGAAAAAAACAGGGAGACCATTATCCTCGTTTTTGACATACCTTTGTAGAAAGCACCGCAAATACGACACGCTTACATCTGCACACCTGATTATGAAAGCGTCTTTCTCTAGAATTGAGGGAATTTTTACTGCGTTATGAAATGCCATATGGCTAATGAATGATGTTTCATGCCGTCCTTTGTACATATTTGCTCATTTTCTTTAATATCTAGTTCCTAGCTGCACTGCAGCATTGGTTAAAATAAAATTTAATATATGTACTAATATAGTTATTTCATGCCTACAGATCCAGTCAATAAGAAATTTATGATCTACTTCCAAGAAAACGAGGGCACATAAATAGACATTTCCCTTCACAGGAATTGCATAAATAATTTCTTTGCGATTTGGTAACTTATCTGCTAGTGTAAGTGATGCATCACTCTACTGTTAAGATGTGACATAGGTATTAAAAATGGCCATTTTTACTGTAATATTTTTTCTGCTTGAGCTTTGTCATGTATAGATATAAGTTTTATATTCTTTATATTTTTTATATTTGCTGCTGCTGTTTGCCAGGCATGGTGCTACTGAATTTTAAATTGTCTTACTCTTCTAAGCTAGTTTTACTACTGATTTATTTTTCTTGTTTGCTGCACAGTGCCTTATATTAGTTGTAGTACTGCAATTGCTTTGCCTATTTAAAATTTTTGTCCTTGATGTTTGTGTTAATTGTTTTATGCTGCTGCATTGCCTCATCCCTTAGTTTAGCATCTGAGCTCAGTAGATTTAAGTTAGCTTAACAGGGGGTAGCCTCTAAGAGAATGAGTTGCAATGAATTTGAAGAAATGCACTGAGAAGTTATACGAACAAAGTACAGGTATAGGTAGGATTTTCTCGGAAATAAATAATGAGGTAAGACATATGTGAAATAAATACAGAAAGCATGTTTAGACAGGATTTTTTTGGTGGAAGCAAAGGTTGAAATAAGACGAAAGATCTATGGAATGAAGTTTTGGGATAGACTGCAGTACCAAATGTTACACTGAAAACGAACCCTGTCCTTTCCTTTTGTGTTATCCCACTATGTGTTTGTGTACCCTTGTGTAGTTGTTTTCTTCATGTCTCTGTGTAGTTTCATAGAATATTTTCTTCTTCTAATACTAAGCTATATTCACTATGATGAGGAATACTGTTATCCTCAAATATAATTGGCATTAATAATATGTTATTTACCTTGTAAAGATGCTTAGACATTATTTATTCTGTTTTGTTTTAATGCTCATGTGTAAAGTTGATGTTTCAAAAGTTATTCTGATCGTTTATGTATCTACTTATCTCATAATTCCTGTAACATTGGTGTATATGTTTATTTCTATTCTGTTGTAAAGCCTGTACTACAAATGTTATCTGTATTGTTATGTTCTTTAATGATGTATTTTGTACCTTTGTAATTGTATTCTCATGTTATAATATTGTAATTGACAGCAGTTCATCAATTTAAGTAACTTGTAAGTTACATTTCACTGCACACGTTTCTGTTGGTCACAGTAATGCACAATATGTGAGAAGTTGGGACTGTTGTGTTTGCATGTGTGTTAATAATTCACAAAGGGACTGGATAACAGCATTGCTGGTTCTAAGGACAATTCCAAAAACTTTGTGAGTGCACAAGTGGTGGTAATGGACTTGCAATATTAACTGCAAGACTCTTCAATGGTGATTGTGCACCCGCTCAGTCACAACAGATGGCTGCTGGCCATCTCTACAAGGACTGCAGTGGGTCTGCATCTTTGATGACTCCCCAATACCATTATTTCTACAAGGACTACAGTGGGTCTGCACCTCTGGTGGCCCACCAATACCATACTCTCTACCAGGACTACAGTGGGTCTACCCTGTGATGACCTACCTACCAATATTCATCAACTTCGACTGACTCTGCTGTGGATTTCCTCTGTTGTGGCCCATTACCTGTCAGCATGTCAAGAGTCAGCACTGTCTTTCTGTGGGAAGGACAACACTATTTCTTCAAGACTGCATGGACATCCACTACTTCCGTGTGCATTGTCTTTTACTGCTCAGACTTTGAAAAAAAAAAAAACCACTGAAATTTTACAGTGATGAACAATCTGGACTGTCTTTATGGACTGTGAGAGAATTTTAGCTTTTGACCACCACTGTATTAATAAGTGTGCGCATTTGATATCTTTGTTATTGTAATTATGAAAAATTTTATCAAATCATTATTGGCCACTGGCCAAAACAATTTGTAAAATTTTTTGTGGGGAGCATGGGGGCTATGTAAGTAGGCTGTTTATGTTTTCTTTATGTAAGTAGGCTGTTTATGTTTTCTTATTGGCAACGTTATGTAGCGCTCTATATGAAAATCACTGGCTGTGCTGTGTGCAGTCTGTGGCTAGTTTGCATTGTTGTCTGCCATTGTAGTGTTGGGCAGCGGCAGCTGGATGTGAACAGCGCGTAGCGTTGCGCAGTTGGAGGTGAGCCGCCAGCAGTGGTGGATGTGGGGAGAGAGATGGCGGAGTTTTGATAATGTGTAATACTGGATATTATGAACTACTATATATATTATGACTATTAAGGTAAATACAGTGTTTGTTCTCTATTAAAATCTTTCATTTGCTAACTATCCCTATCAGTAGTTAGTTTGAATCTTTTATTTAGCTGGCAGTAGTGGGGCTCGCTGTATTGCAGTAGTTCGAGTAATGAAGATTTTTGTGAGGTGAGTGATTTCTGAAAGGTATAGTTTAATGTTACTCAGGGCCATTCTTTTGCAGGGATCTTTGATAGTCAGATTGCGTTGCGCTAAAAATATTGTGTGTCACTTCAGTGAATGTTTGAGTACGTTCAGTTTTGCTCAGCTGTTTGAAAAGCAAATAGTGTAAGAGGTTTATCAGCACAGTCGTGTATAAATGTTCTAAGGGGACGTTTCACAGTGAATGACATTAACTAAAGATGTACAAGGGACGCTATTTAATTATCTGTCATAGTTTAAGAAATACGACATTCTGTACAAAATACGGTTCACTTTGTAGGGATTTAGTGAACATAGCTCAAATAATTGTGAGGATATTTGTACATAATGTCCTGAAAATGTAGTTACCAGAAAATGAGAAAAGATTGTTCTCTGTTTTTGACTCACCGTATGTCTCTTTCAGAACATTCCAGCTGCATTAATCTTGCTGGCCAGCTGCTTCATCATCCTCTGTAGGCTTTTTCAGGAATATTTTCCTTATTCTGGACCGTTAGTGCTGACTTTCGCAACCCTCTCAGCTTCAACTACTTGTTGACAATCTTTGGCATTCAACACAGCTATCATATTATTTCCTGGTTGGATGCCTAAAAAAAATGGTTCAAATGGCTCTGAGCACTATGGGACTTAACATCTGAGGTCATCAGTCCCCTAGAACTTCTTAAACCTAACTAACCTAAGGACATCACACAACACTCAGTCATCGCGAGGCAGAGAAAATCCATGGCCCCGCCGGGAATCGAACCCAGGAACCCGGGCGTGGGAAGCGAGAACGCTACCGCACGACCACCGGCTGTGGACGGTTGGATGCCCAATTCGTCCATGAGTTTTGACTTGCTAATTACACCATC